>NC_081406.1:214252496-214549996 GCF_030272615.1 Cryptomeria japonica | reverse complement strand
CCCCTTGGCACTATTGTTTCTGTCATTTATTTTGCTAATAATTATACACTAAAGCCACAAAATGAAGTACAATCTATGTATTACCACTCTACACAAATTACATTTTTTGTACACATAGCATTCATGCATGCACATGATAGCACCAAGGAGGACAAAAAGGTTATAAGAGAATATAACTTCTATATCAGCGATGATTGTACTCATTCCTCAGAGTTTGTGCAAGGATGCTTTACAGTCTTCTATGATAGTTTAAGGGAAAGAGATATAAGATACAACCAACACTTAATATGGTCAGACAATTGCACCGCACAATTCAAGAATGCAAGGATGTTCTACTGGTTGACTAGGATGCATGTGACAAGTGTTGTGCAACATTTTTGGAATTTTATTGAGGTAGGGCATGGAAAGGGAGAGCATGATGGTGCAAGAGCATGTGTGAAAAGAGCTCTTACCAGAGAGGAATTGAAGTATGAAGGTGGTGCAATGTTAATAGATGCAAAAACAATTGTGCAATGGTGTAGCTCTACGATGGGACCAGGTAATGCAAATGTCTATGGTTTTTAGATATTTTTGGTTAATAAGTGAATATAACATTGAAAACTATCTAGATTGTTGTACACTTACTAGATCAAGTGACATGCATTGATTTAGAAGTTCAAATGCAACATCACTAGTTATTTATACTAGACATATTGCATGCTTTTTCTCTTCATGTATGCATTTTTTGTGGGATGAATGTGAATCAAAAGAGTGTGTTGACCAATGGTCTTGTAGACCTTTGCAAACCCTAGATACATATCAACTTCCTAGAGTAGTACAAATGAACCAGATTGAAGCATCAGTGGATTTTGACTATGTATCAGACATAGTTGAACCAGGTAAAGGGTTGCAATTTGCTATAATTTTAAGCTTAATTTATTAGTATTAACTTATGCTGATTTTGGTATTAACTTATATCCTTCTATTAAATGCAGGTCATATATATGTAGTTATTGCGGATGAGAACAATGGAGAAGGAACAAATTAATTTTTGTGTCATTGTCTTGAGGCCAAAAATAAATTGACTTCTACAGTGGTTGATGGAGAGGGTATTGAGTACCCAATAGGATCCATTGTTGTGATAGGGACATGGCTTAGAAGGTACCACATTGTTGTGTCGAGTTGTAATGAGACCTCTTAAACTCATTTATTTAGCAGTCATTTTATTGATTTTGGCATTATCCTTCTATAAAATGTAGGTACCCTATCAAAAATTCTAATGCCTAGTTGTTTGAGGACTTTGAGACACATAGACATATTCTTCATTACTCAAACCTTCTTGTTGCAACAAATATTCATTTGATTAAATATCGTGGTAGACCTCTTAACAAGGACTTGTGGAAAGTTCGTGAATCAGACCACAAGGCAATACTTGAGACACTAAGGGTTAGAGCTGATCCAGAAGGTTCACTTGATTGATTTTGGGCCATCTAGAAGAATAATTCTACAATATAGTAGAATAATTTTGACAATTTTGTATATATCTTTTGCGAAATGTTGTAACTTTGCTTTTTTGGATGTGCTCTACATGCATATGAGTTGTAATATGCATATGAGCTATAATGTGCATATGTATATGCCAAAGTTTGTATATAAAAACATCAATGAGTTGTAACGTGCATATCTAGATGCTAAATTTTGTATTAAAAAAAAAACAATACGTTGTAATGTGCATATCTAGATGCTAAGTTTTGTATAAAAAACAACAATGAGTTGTAATTTGCATATTTAGATGCAAAATTTTGTAAATATAAATAGTAATGAGCTTGATTGTTTATATAAGATGCCAGATTTATATATGAAAGTGTCCATGGGGCTGATTTGCAAATTTTGAATATGAATATGCAATTTTTTTTTCGAGTGTTTTGGGAAAGTTTTGAGTTATTATTGAATTACCCAATTTGAAGGGCTAGTAGGAATAGTCTAAATCTGAGATAGAATTTTGGTAGGCAGTGACAACATGACCCCATAGGTTCAAACAGATCATCCATAAGTGCCACGGTCTTCGAGTTACGCTACATCAAAGTTTGACTATTTTTTCTGCTTTGAGCACTCAAGGGAAAATGTCGCTACGAGGTGGATCATAATGATCAGACACCTTGGGGAGAATGAAAAGGGCACACCTGGCATAAACCTGTCCACCTAGACACACTCACGCTGACAGTTCGTTCCCACGACAAATAGAATGAAAGATGCACTATTTTGCCACCTCTCACTGACGGTTTTTGATGCGAGAGAAAAAGTCTCACCACAAGAAAATAGAATCAAGTTGCCTAAAACTGAGATAGGATTTTGTAAGAAGTGATAACACAACCCCATAGGTTCAAATGGATCATGCATAAGTGCCACGGTCTCTGAGTTACGCTACGTAAAAGTTTGACCATTTTTTTCGCTTTGAGCACTCAAGGGAAAACATCGCTACGAGGTGGCTCATAATGATTAGATACCTTAGGGAGTGAGGCAAGGGCACACCTGGCACAAATTCAACCACTTGGATGCGCTCGTGCTAAAAGTTCATTCCCACGACAAGCAAAACAAAAGATGCACTATTTTGCCACCTCTCATTGACGGTTTTTGATGCGTCAGAAAAAATCTCACCACAAGAAAATGGAATCAAGTTGCCTAAAACCAAGATAGGATTTTGTAAGAAGTGATAATATGACCGCATAGGTTCAAACAGATCATCCATAAGTGCCACAGTCTCCAAGTTAGGCTACGTCAAAGTTTGAGTATTTTTTTCGCTTTGAGCACTCAAGGGAAAACGTCGCTACGAGGTGGCTTGTAACAATCAGATGCCTTGGGGAGAAAGAAAAGGGCACACTTGGCATAAAACCAGCCACCTGGATGTGCTCGCACTAACGGTTCATTCCCACGACAAGCAGAATGAAAGATGCACTATTTTGCCACCTCTCACTGACGATTTTTGATGCGACAGAAAAAATCTCACCACAAGAAAATGGAATCAAGTTGTCTAAAACTGAGATAGGATTTTGTAGGCAGTGATAACACAACCCCATTGGTTCAAATGGATCATCTTTAAGTGCCATGGTCTCTGAGTTACAGTATTTCAAAGTTTGACCATTTTTTCCACTTTGAGTGCTCAAGGGAAAACGTCGCTACGAGGTGGCTTGTAACGATTGGCCATCTTGGGGAGTGATAGAAGGACACACCTAGTGTAAAACTAGCCACCCAAACATGCTCGTGTTGATGGTTCATTCCCACGACAAGCAGAATGAAAGATGCACTATTTTGCCACCTCTCATTGACAGTTTTTGATGGTTTTTGATGCGATAGAAAAAATTTCACCACAAGAAAATAGAATCAAGTTGCCCAAAAACAAGATAGGATTTTTTAGGCAGAGACAACACAACCCCATAGGTTCAAACAGATCAACCATAAGTGCCACGGTATCCGAGTTACGGGACGTCAAAGTTTGACCGTTTTTCCACTTTGAGCGCTCAAGGGAAAACATCGCTGCGAGGTGGCTCGTAATGATCAGACACCTTAGGGAGAAAGACAAGGGCACACCTAGTGTAAACCTAGCCACTTAGATGTGCTCACACTGATGATTCATTCCCACGACAAGCAGAATGAAAGATGCACTATTTTGCCACCTCTCACTGACAGCTTTTGACGGTTTATGATGCGACAAAAAAAATCTCACCACAAGAAAATGGAATCGAGTTGCCCGAAACCGAGATAGGATTTTTTAGGCAGTGACAACATGACCCCATAGGTTCAAATAGATCATCCCTAAGTACCATGGTCTCCAAGTTACGGGACGTCAAAGTGTGACTATTTTTTCCACTTTGAGTGCTCAAGGGAAAACGTCGCTACGACATGGCTCATAATGGTCAGATGCCTTGGGGAGCTAGACAAGGGAGTACCTAGCATAAACCTGACCACCTAGATGCATTTGCATTGATGGTTCATTCCCACGGCAATCGAAATGAAAGATGCACTATTTTGCCACGTCTCACTGACAGCTTTTGATGGTTTTTGATGCGACAAAATAATCTCACCACGAGAAAACGGAATCGAGTTGCCCAAAATTGAGATAGGATTTTTTAGGCAGTGACAACACGACCCCAAAAGTTCAAACAAATTATCCATAAGTGCTTCAACTCTTCTTTTATAGGTGATGAAATGATGAACTTCACTCCATAAGCATGAGTTTATGAAATAATAACTTCACTCCAATCTCTTCATGCATGAAGGACTCAAAGCAAATTCACTTAATCAAAATATAGAATATCAACATTACTGGTATCAGTACTTGGGTATACACAATATGAGCAATAGAGTTTAAAAGTATACGCCATACGAGTTACAAGTAATGAACAAATTGGATCACATTTCAATAGAAAATAACTAAGTTTTAGGAATATCATGTTTCATATATATCAATCAACAAATTGGATCGAATATCAAGTTTCATATATATCAAAATGAACAATAATCATGTACATATATAAAAAAATGGCATAGATGCCAAATCAATAATAGTTACAAAAATGTGGCATGTGCCATGTCTGTCAAAGTCGATATATACATATACAAATGTCGAATATAAAAAAAATTGGTCCTTCAATGACCACAACTATAACTATATGTCTATCGGTATCTATGACTATGGCGGATCATCAAAATCGAGCCTCTTCGAAGCAGTACGTGGTTCTGTAGGTGGCTGCACAAGGACAATTCAAATGTCTAATAAGATATATTTTCTCAATATAACATCAAAATAACTAATTACTGAACTCTAAATTGTTTGAAGTTGAAATGTTGATTACCTCATCTCTATCTTCTGCAATTCAGTGAGGCTGAGGATCTATGGGATGTCCTGCAGGAGGCTGTAACTGGTAAACAACATTAATACATGTTAATGACATATATGTCAAATAATACATAATAACTAAAAATGAATAGACTAAAAAACTAAAGCATACCAGAGCCTCAGATGGATGTGTTGTGGTCGTAGAAGGCAAAGTCATGGATGAATCAGTTACAACCATTTCCTATATCCATGGTAAGTGATCCAAAAGGAGTTAACAAGACGATTTCAACTCTGTTGTGCACTTAGTGAAAAGGAGTTGATCTAAGACAGACATACCTTTTGCCTTGGTCGTGTTGGATCCCATAATATACATGTAGGACTTCTACTGAAATGGAATGGTAGAATAACAGTAGGAAGTTTGGAAGGGGCCTGTAATAGTTTAAAGACAATCATACAAGTTAATAACCCAAAGTTGTTGACAAACTAGATAAAACAAATATTTTTAACATATGTAGAAAAAATGCACACCAAAGCCTTGTATAGTTCTCTTGTAACCTTGGGAGGTCTAGTCGAATCTGATGCAGCTATTACCATTTCCTGTATGAAAAATGATAACATATGATATAGACATAAAAGGATTTAGTTATTTCAAACAAGCAAGAATGCAATCCAAAGTGAATATGAAGATATCACCTCTTCCCTCTGCTGAACCTCATCGACATCATGTGCATTCATTAATTTCGTAAACCCCATATGCTTCTATATATGGAAAAAATAAATTAAGTGCATTTATCAATATCTACATATACATGTTTAATCATAATACATTTCAATAATTGAATTTAAATTGTAGTGAATTACCTTCTGTCATTTGGGTGTCTGAGAGGATATCTTTTTCTGCCTCGGAGTGCTAGAGGATGGCTTTCTTACATGAGATGTCCTCGAGGTAGGTGGGGTAAACTAATGGAAAAAAATTAACATAAGGGAAAAGAGCATGTATTTAATATATCACTTAAGTCAAAAATATATAAATCTAAATGTTACTGCATAGCTATCTTGGCCAAAGTCAATGGCTGAAAGTGTGATATCATCAAGTTGGGACATCTCAGCCATTGATAAGCCCTACAAAATATATTTTGAATCCAATGTATTACTATATTTTTAACAAATTTACAAATCTTTACCTCTGGTGGCAAAACTATTCGTGGCCATGGAGTCGAATGAACAATATGTGGTGTACTCCCACCACCTATTGCACCCTGCAATGCATTTTATTTATATGTCACTTTAAATTGTTCTAAAAATAAAAATTCATTTCTTTTTATAAGATTTAGTCGCTTAATTGAAAACATGTCATAGACAGAATTAAATGCACCTGTGTCTGATAGAGATGGTACAACATATTGATCAGTTCATCGGTGAGGGCCACATCCTCTGTAGTGGAAGCATGTCATCTACTCCCGCAACATGTACATGAATGATATGTCCCACCATCCTCATCCGCATCAGTGTCTACACAAGAATATACACCCTGGTAGGTGGGGCACATATGCTGAATGGGTTGGCTCATGCCAAATGATGCATGAGGTGCTGCTAATGAAGGAGGTGTCACTGATGAAGGGGGTGCTTCTCATGAAGGAGGTGTCACTGATGAAGGAGGTGTTGCTCATGAAGGAGGTGTCACTAATGAAGGAGGTGCTACAGGTGCTGGTACATCCTCTACTCCAACCAGCTGTGTGCCATGCTAAACAATGACATCAGTCAATGATGTAGCTACCTGAAGAGTCTGTAATTCCATAGACTCCTTCAAGGATATAGGGACAGTGACATGAACCATAGGTTTAGGAGTTGTACACCTCCTATGTTGTGGATCTACCACCCTATGGGCCCCAGGTCTATCCTATGTAAAGCCTCTCCCTCTACCCTAAAATTGTCACATGTCAAAGTAATTCGACTTCTCGCCGAGGATAAACTCACAATACAACTTTCTTAAAAAATATAGAGGCACCTCCCAATTATTACAAGGTGGTTGGTCAAAGACCATATACCACCTATCCCAAAAAGTATCTTTCAACCTAGCATGAACACACCAATGTTTAGGAAACCAAGTCGTATTTAGTTCTAGGTTGTTACTGGTAACAGGATCGGTGAAAAGAGCACATATGTCAGCTTTAACTATGCCCTTTTTCTTCACTTGATCATATGACAACCCATCCACATAAAATGTTCGACATCTATCCCTCCATGAACCCCATTTTGTAACCTCCCTAGATACCTCATTTTCACTATTAGCCATTGTTTCTAGTGTTCTGGCAAGGGTTGAGTGGTGCTCAAGCCTAGAGGTCCTCAAACTATTCACCAATATAGAAATTTTGACACTATTTTGTGTAAGGCGATTGATGAGATCCTCTTGTGTGGCATCTACATGATCTAATGGAGGATGTGGAGGGTTTCGGGGTGGTGGTGGTTGTTGAGGAGCAGCATTTTTTAGGATTTTCAGGGTTTTCTTATTGCTCTTGTGCACTATTAACGAGGTTTTCTTGTGTTGATTGTGCAGGAGGAGGTCTTTGTTGTCTATTTCATTTTTGGGGATTGCTTGAAGAATTTGACATCAAATTAATAAAAACAAAACTTAAATAAATTTAAAAAACCTAATTTAATTAAAATGCAAAGAAAAATAATCAAAAAAATCAAATCTTACCTGTTCGACAGGGTGCCATTGTTGAAAATTGCTTTCGATGATGGGAAAATAAAAAATAGTTGCAAACCCATGCGGCTTCTCCTTGCTGTTTTTTGGCTTCTCCTTGCTGTTTTTCCAAGGGTTTTGGCATTGAAAATGGTCAAAACCTATGACCTAAATAAAAGAAATATGTTTCTCAAAACCTGTATGGGTTTTGAGAAACTTTAAATTTTTTTATTTAAAAAAAATGTTCCTCAAAACCTGTACGGGTTTTGAGGAACTTTTGGTTTTTTTTTATTTTTTTTTCTCTAGGCTTGGTGTTACCAAGCCTAGCATGTTTTTGAAATTTTAGAACCCACATGGGTTATGAAAAATTTTGTTTTTTTTTGGCACATGGCCACTTTTCTGTTCACCATCTTGGCACACTCACCCCAATCAAGACTCGCTTGATCCTATGTTGGTTGATAAATCCTTTAATATGGAGTGAGGTGTTATGAGGTTGTTGGATGGATGTATTTTCGCATCCAGAGAAAGTGAGACATGGCAATGACCTAAGATTACCAACCATAGCTTGAAATTGATCTGTATTTAGATTGGCAGGGACCGACGCCTCTTGGAGAGCTTGATCCAAGATTGTTTTATGAGAGGGGGATAGGCACAAAAGCTCTAAAAAGGATATAAGTGCAGGTGTCTTATCTAACTATTCCACAAGGCTATACTACTTTGGGATGGATGTTGTGCCTTGTAGAGTTGCTTTAATGGTGATCTTGCTACGACATGTAACAACATTGCAGGTAGGGTTTGGATCTTTGATGGTAATGGTTGCAATTTGTTCATTGGTATCATATAGGTGATTCACAGTGTAACTATAGGTGGCTCGCATATAATTAGTTGTATTTGTGTTTCGCCCTGAAGTGGAAGGACCCCTTTGATCTTGTGATGGAAGCGGATTCTTAAACATGAGATGATCATTATTTGAGGTTTTTGGGTCGTGTCCTTCAATTTCAATCTCTCCTCGGTCAATAAGATCTTGAACAAGATCTTTCAATCTATGGTAGTTACTTGTTTTATGCCCTTTCCCTTGGTGGAATTCACAATGTTCATTATCTCTCCACCATGGAGGTTTGACCTTAGGTTCATAGTTAGATGTCTTTGGTAAGGTCATCAGATTTGAAGAGACCAATTGACGCAACACTATTTCGATAGGTTCCCCAAAAGGAGTGTATGTACATTTTGGTTTATAATTTTGTTGTCGTTGTCTCGGTTCCTCTTGCGATGTATTGCGACCTTGATATTGCGGAGGAGCAATAATGTTGTTTCTAGTAGGGGGATTTTGCCCCACAAGTTGGACCATAGGTTATGCACTCTTTATGGTTCTCACATCTACAACCCCGTCATTGATGATGTTTTTTTTTTTATTCCAGAAGTTGGGTTTATCACTGTTAAAGTGCGGGCAAGGGCCACCTTTTGGTTCATTGTATATCTTGATAAGTCCCTTTTTAATGAAGGCCCGTTCACATTTTAACCCCTAGGTGATCATGTCAACAAAGGATTTTGTGCCCTTCATGTCTAGGTGGAATTCCATTTCATCGTTCAAGTTGGAAATAAATATTTCCACTAGCTCTCATTTAGGTAGATGAAGAGAACGCCTACTAGATAGTTGTCTCCACCATTGTAGGAAAGCTGAAAATAACTCCCCTATTTTTTGCTTGGTATTACACAGATCTGCCATGGTAACATCACATTCTATGTTGTGTGAATAATGTGTGACAAACTTTTGGATAGGCTCCTCGAATGTTCTAATGCCCCCTGTTAGTCAGGAAAACCATTGCGTGGTTGTCCCTCCCAAACTCTGAGGAAAGAGGCGCATTAGATATGTGTCTTCATATGTCACTTCTAGGGTCTCCTTTTCCCCGATACTTTTAGAACTTAGGTGTTTCAAACCCTCATGGAAAAGGTGGCATATGTATATTCTTATCAAAGTGATAGGGACAAATATCATTAAGTGAAAACCAGGTAGTTTTCACACCACTGTGGAGTTGTTGGGCTACAAATATCATTAAGTGAAAACTAGGTAGTTTTCACACCACTATGGAGTTGTTGGGCTAGATTCTCGACTTGTTGCCTCGACATTTCAATGTCATTAGGAGGAGGACGAGGTGGGGGATTTCCTTGATTAAGGTCATATCTGAAGTAATCTCGACCTCTTCCACCCTCATTACAACTATGGTGTTCTGATGCTTGGCGTAATTATGTGGTATCAAAATTAGAGGGTAGTTTGGCTCTCTCTTGAGCAAGTCTCAAGAAATGAGCATCAGTGTTATTTTTGAGGATTTCACCGAAAACTCGATTGAAGAGGGGGTTGTGTTGTGCCCTTTCTATTGCTTCAGGAGTGGGAGTACTAGGATTTTCATCATTTTTATTTCCTCTAAGGGCTTCTTGAAATTCATTGAGATTTTCTTCCTCTTTTTTTTCAACCTCTAGTTTTCTAGTCCTTGATCTAGTTTGAGCCATTTTGTTTGAAAGTTGTTGTTGAAGTTTGGTGAAAATGATTATGAGTTGGTGATGGAATGAGAGATAAATTTTTGGTGAAGTGTTTAGCATATGGATCTCTAACACTAAATAGGTTTGATGTTACAAAAGTCCTTTTATGAATTTCTTTTTGTATTGTCAACAATGTTTGATATGATAAGGTATAGCAAGGTCTGAGATGTGTTACAAACCAAGCTACCTAGTAATGAGAGGATGCACTCATAGACTAGTTTTAACCTGTGTAGAAATGCCTCTTAGGATGAGTTTATCCTAGATGTAGAGACACTCTAAAAAGTGATGTGTTGTTTTGATTCAAGCAATATCTAAAAAGAACTTAGGACAAGACCTTTTTGTTTGGAGAGCTATAATGGATGGGAACTTCAATAAAAACTTTCTATTACATATGGGACAAATTCTTCCTCTTCTCTCTTGGGGGTTGGTGGTTCTTCCTGACCTATGTTAAATGTAATGCAGATGTCTGGAAAGAAGGCATGATTGATTTTGCCTCCTTTGTTTTTATGATAACTCAAAGCTCTATATTGAATAAAAGCTCTGTTCCTCAAAGACTCTTGATCAAACTCGTTGGATTTGCCTTAAAGATATAGATGCATATGATGCAAGAAGGCTCTGTGTGAGACAAAATTTGTCTATTGGGATAAAAAATCTCCTTCTTTTGATGAAAGCCTTTGAGCTTAATGGTCTTTTCTTCAAATTGATATGTTGATGAAGATTTCTCTTCCTCAAAATGTGAAGGATGGTCATATAATTTGATATATGGTTTTTCACTTTGTTTTGATTTTTGCCAAATCTTGGTTGTGAAAATTTGTGTTGGATGAATACTTGTTTTTGAATTGATTTTGATTTTATTTGACAAGAAAATAGAGCAAGCACACGAACACAATAATGTTCCCTCAAAAGGCACAAGTAAGTGTGGGTCTAAATCAACCCAATCTTTGAACTTTTTGACCCCTTTTCAAATGTTTTTGTGTATGCTTTTTCCAAAAGCCTGAATTCGGCTCAATTTATCATTGGACTGACACAAAACAAAGACACTTCAAACATATTTTATCCCTAAGGTCAAATGGCTAGTTGCAATAATTTCAGCCCACATCTTGATATTTCTTTAACTTTGGTACTACATACCTTATGAATCCCGCCGTAGCAGGTAAGGATGTGATATACTAAGTCTTGCACGAGCATAATAGATAGATGATCCCTATGATGGGGGAGTCACCACTTTTATCAAGCTACAAGTAGCCTTTCAAAAAGCCTTGTTTCTACTCAGAGAAATATGTATGATGAATATCTTGGGAGCAAAACCATCTATGCTCTTGCACTAAATTTATCACAAATATCCTCAATCAATAGAACGAGTGGGTTTCTATATAAAAAGGTGTCTAGTAATGCTCAATATTTTTGGACATAAGTTCATTCTGCAGTGACTCACTTAAGAGCCTTGTAACTTGTGGTGGGGCCCATAAGTCCTTTCGGCAAGTTACACTATAGGAACAACTATACCCAAGGCTACAACTTTCACTCACACCTGATTTCTATAGTGGCTTGAAGGATTTACCGTGCAAGGTCGTTCCAAAGAGTGATGTGTCTCTTGGCAGGCCTCTCTTAAAAATATAAAATTTTGAGTCTTACTAACACTTTTCTCTTGCACCTAGGACCATGAAAGGCAAGGGAGAGGATAGTGTGTGTTAGAAGTAGGACCACTCGACAAACTTTTCACAAGTGTGCCAATCACCAAAAAAACTTGTTCTTTTTAACCAAGTTTATAGCAATGTGATTTAACTATTTGGAGATGTTGCTCCAACAAAAATGGTGTTCTTTTTAACTTCAAGGAAAAATGTTTTGTAATCTAGGAACTTGAAATCCTGGTCAACTAAATTGAGTACACATTTTTGCTTGAAGTAAATCGATTGAACTTGAAGGGACAAATGGCTTGTTCTTTTTAATCTTGCCCAAAACGAAGTGTTGATTGTGATTTTCAATTGGATGCAAGAAATAAAAAATGTCTTGTTGATGTTAAGCACCAAATTCAAATTGTCCCTAACTTGCAAACATAAATTTTGTTGGGTTTGGAGTTTGTGGTTCTTTTTAAGTTTGACAAATGAGGTTCATTTTACAAGCCCAAACAAAATGTGTGATTCTTTTTAAGAGCCCAAAATGGAAGTGAAGTTGATTTTAACCAAGAAAAGAAAGTGAATTCATTTTATCCTAACTTTAAAGACAAAGTTAGCAACATAAATAAATTTACTTCCTAACCTTAATTTTTGGAAATCCTAAAAAAATGGGGTTAGTCGAAACCTACACAAAAGATATCAAAATCTGCATGTTTGGTGGGCTTCTATAAGCCTAATATTTTTGGTTTTTCGATTACAAGAATTTTTTTTACAAATCTCTATTACAATAGCGCTACTCTGTGTGGAAATAGAAGCTATATTTAACACGAAAGCGCTAAATAACCAACGAAAGAAATAAAATAAGTGCAAGTGCACTATAAAAAGAGACATTAGTGCTAAAAGAACTCTGTCAAACATAATTAATTATGTCAAACTATGAGTTGAAAGGGCTAAAACTAGGAACGATAGCGCTATTTAATGGTCAATAGCACTAAAAGAAAGACAATAGTGCTAGTTGAGAGACAATAGCACTATTATTAGGAACAATAGCACTAAAGTAACAACTTTCAAACGTGCTAGAGTGTGAACAATGCGCTAAAGCGCGACCTGTGTGTCAATTAAAACATGAAAAAGTTAGTAGTTTTCAAAAAAAAAGATATCAAAAGGTTGCATGTTCAATTCACGTCGGGTTCACCAAATGATGCTTTGCAAAAAGGGATGGTTAGGATATTATCAAAACAAACACAAAACAACAAGCAACAAACAAGTGTTAGTGTAAGTAATCACAAATCAAACACTATCCTAAGCAAGCATATCAAGAGAGATACAACACATAAAATAGAAAGCTTGTTAATTTAAGAAATGCAACAGGGCATCTCAAAATGCCCTCCAGCATGCTTGTAGCTACTCCTCCCTTGTTCCTTTCCTCTCCAAGTTCCCAAATGAGTGTAGCTCTCAGTAGCTTTTTGCACTATTCTGGATATCTTATGGAGGTTCAAGATTGTAAAATGGGTGATTATGAGAATGCAAATGTGAACAAGCTAAAACAAGATATTATCTAATTATCTAATATTAATTTTAGCCCAAAATGACAAATGTAGATTATTATGCTAAATGCTCTCTAAACTTCACTATAAATTAGATGCATACAAGATTTCAGGATCTGGAATATGAAGAAATGAGCTCTATTTATAGGCAAAATAGAGAAATGGAGGGCTGAGATTGATTATTCTAATCAAGGATCAGGATTGATGGGTTTATGATCCATCTGAGGGCTTTCAATCCAATCCCAAGATGACAAATGTCAACAAGAGATGGGTTGAGAGGAGAAGGAATAAGCATTAAATGCTTGACATGATTTGAGGGTTAACTTGGGAGGTAAGGTTAATGTTGAGTTGTATGAATAAAACCATTATATAATAAATAATGTCTTTATCCAATGGATAAACTCTTGTGCAAGAGTTAGTAAGGATAACCATGGTCAAATCAATAAATGCTTGAAGAGACCCATGGGTTAAATGAGGGTTGAGTTAGAGGTAAAGTCTGTAACCATGGGGGCAACTAGATTTAACCATAAATGGTTATGTAAGAGCTATTAATGGTCATGTAAGTCATTAGTGGCTTGGAAGACTTTAGGGGTTAGCTTGTTGAACACATAAAGCATTAAATATTTTTCAAAGACTTCGAGGGCTTTGAGAAGTGACTTCAAGTTGCTTAGGAATGTGACAATAATTAGGGTATGGATTAGGCTAATTAGGAATGGCTTAGAAGAGTCTAGAAGGGGATTTAGGATTGCAAGTGGGTGAGAGAAAATAGGATTTAAATTAAAACAAAATTAATTTATTTCAATTGTGGTTGCAACTTGCATTTGTAGGAGAATGCAAGTGGGGGGGATTTAATGATTTAAATAAATGTTTTAATTATTTATTTAAAAGAGGAAAGGGGATTAAATTAAATAAATAGGATTTATTCATTTAATTGATTGTGAATTTGGTTTAATGAATTAATTGAAATTAATTGAATAATTTATTTAATTAATAGGAGAATGATTGAAGATGAATTAATTAAATGTTAATTTAATTAACTGTTGGCTAGTGGGTTTATTAATCAAATAGTAAATATTCATTTAATTAAATGGACAAATTTATGTGACTATAGTTAGTAACTTACTCAATTCAAAAATTAATATGCCTCTTCAAAAGAATATCCTCCTTTGTTTCCAAATTTTGAAAATTAATGTGCATATGTGAAAAAAATTGTATATCTTGCCTTTGTTTTGGGTTAATAAGTTCTTATTTTTTTCCTTTCAATATATATATATATATATATATATATATATATATATATATATATATATATAAAAATAAAATTCATTATGCAAATTTTCTTGAGAAAACACTTCTCTTTGATTAAACCAGTTTAATATATATCTAACTAAAAATAAAATTTTGAATTCAAAAATGTAGGAGGCAAGATGTGGGGTTGAGGCGGGAAACCTCCCCCATGGCAAGGGTGTGGGAGGGTCCGCACCCCCCTTTCCTACGAACTTGCATGTGTAGGGAGCTGCAGGGGTGTGGGACCCATGGACCCCATCCCCTACCTCTATTTAATATTTTCTTTTAAAAGAAAATAATATAAAGTGATTTAAATTTAGATTAATTTATTTTATTAGTTTGTATTTTTAATAATTAAAATTTATTAATTATTTTAATAGAAAAAGAAGAATTTTGATTTATTTTAAATGAATTTATTAATGGCTCATAAATGATTAAAATTAGTTTACATTAAAAAATTTAAAGTGAAATTTTAAATTTATTTATTAATTATTTTTTATAAAAAAATGAATTTTTATTTATTAATTATTTAAATGAATTTTTATTTATTAATATATATATATATTTAAAATTTATTTGTATTATTAAAATTAAAACTTATATTTGAGCTTTTTGTTGAAAATAATTAAAATTTTATTTATATTAATAAATAGATAAAATTAGTTTAAATTGTCGATACTTAAGGGTTAATTTTTAAATTATGTTTTAATTCATATTCATTATTAAAATAGAATAATGGAAATAACTTAGACAAAGGGGAAATAAATTGACTTCTTAAAAGCCCATTTTTGTGGAGATTATTAAATGGAGACTTGATTCGCAACGTAGACTATCTTTTTAAATAGATATTTGACAATGAGTTTATTGTCTTTTCAAATGAGAATAGGGGGTGGAAAGCTTTTGGGATTAAAATAGTCTTACATCTCAATGGACAAAATGATGACTCAACACATATAGATGCCAATGTAATTTAAGCATTAAGAGATCAATTACCTTGAATTTATTTATATCATAGTTGTATTCTCTTAGCTTGATTTAAGAAAAATAAAAGAAAGGAAAATGATAATTTACATCAACAATACACCCTTAAAAAAATATATAAATAAAAATGGATAACACCTTCCACAAATCAAACAAGAAAACTAACCCTATAGTAGTGGTTCATTTCAATACATATCACAATGTGCTTTATATATTGAACATCCAAATACCTCTTTTGAATACTTCTAGTATTAAAGGTTAAAATGATTTACCTTCCAAGTAAATGTGCTTAGATTCATAGTCTCCTTAAAACTATTTATGCATTTCAAGCAAAATGACTTAATGTTTAGTTAAATTTTTCCTTATTAAAAGAAGTTGAATAGTTGTTTGTTTATCTTGCAAGTTACATTTCCTAAAGCTAGATGATTAGTCTTTCCTTTTCAAGAAATAATATTAATTTCCAAGTAATTAATTCGTTTAATTTTTCTCCACAATTGTTCTTTTCAATTAGGTGAAAATTTATATCTTGATTCTGAAATTGAAACAATTATTCCTTACATGCAATTTTCATAGTCATTATAGTATAATGTTCTTTAAGTTTCATAGATTATTAGCTTCTTAGTTAGACAACTGAAGAAGAGGAGTTGAAACCAAAAACCTTAGCAACGTTCATTATCTATGGTGCCTTTGGATCATGCTTATGGGTAATGTCGGCATATTGAACTACTACACTTAACACCTAATGAAGTTGCAACAACAATGTTTGTGGTATGATCCCTATAAATCGTCGGGGATAAATAAGGGTCATTTGGAAGTTAAAATTGACAGATGATAATTGGTCAAGGGTGACACATATGATAGAAAATAGGACTTAGTTGCTTTAGGCCACAAGCAAAAGGCCACTTTGAACATTTTTGCTATAGAGCTACCATCCTGGGTAGCAACCGTAGAGAAACTATTTGGGATATTGACCCTAGAAAGGGTTGCATACCCACTCAACAGTTTACATTAAACCATAGTTAGAAACCAAAACTACATACTTTACGCCTTGATCCTATGCTGAAATGAGTATTGTTGGCAATCTAGGGACGAAGTTGTCCATAGTACTCAGGCGTTCAAGGATGGTGTCTCGGATTTTGGTTAAAGGCGAGTAGTTGGTTTTCAAAGTTCCTTGGTCTCTCAATCAAAGGGTATAGAAATACTAAGTTGAAGAATAAAAAATATTTCAATGCATACTCAGAAGGAATCCCATATGAATTCGCTTGACTTCTCAAGGCTTTAGGCCAAATTCCGAGGCAGAACTCAAGCATATATTATTTTATTTTATTTACTCCTAAGGATGGCGACCTCGATGCACTCTTAGTAGAGGAATGTAGTCTTTAGAGAGTGACTCAAAACCCGGATGGTCCTAATGAGTCTAAAGTCTCTGACCAGAGCACTCCCTATTCTATATGAATAGATGCCTATCCTGTTTGGGTAGATGCCTTTTCGGAATTGGATAGATGAAACTCCCTGTCCCGCATGGATAGAATCCTAACCTATATGGTTAGATGCCCATCCTGGTTGGATGGATACCTATCTCGATTAGATAGATGTACCTGAACATGCGATTGAATCAAACACAATTAAGAATAAATTTTAAAAAAAAACTGTCTTTTAAATTAAATAAAAACTAGATAAATTTCCCCTTACTTTATTCAATATAACTAATTATGACCTCACCATTGACCCTAAAAAGGAAATGTTTTGGTATCTCTTCATAAGGTGGGAGCACTAAAACCGGAGGGTAAGCCAAACATTTAAAATGGAAGAAATTTAGGCAAAGATGGAATTCATTAGAAAATGAGAAAGTGTGCTAGACCAGGATAAACTTACAGAAAATGTTCAAATGATCTGCAATTAATTAAGAGAAATAGATTAGATAATAGATAAAATCAATTTAGAAACTCCCAGGTCAACAGATTTGCAATGTCATAATCATAAGTTTTTAAGTTAATTTTCGTGGGAATTTCCTCAAATCAGTTTATAATTCTGAAAACCATTGGAAGAAATCTTCAAATCAATTTTTCAAGGTTTTCCAAGCTATTTTGAACTGCGCAATAGTTTCATAATAAATTTGACTATTGTATTCGAAATTTTGTGCAACTTCGTCTGCGTTTTATTATTCTTGTGCTATTTTATTATTCTGACTTAATCCTCGGATAAATTTGCTGGCTTAATATATTTTGCCGGATACACTTATAATTGTTTAAATTTACTAACTTTGACTGTATATATTTCAGACTATTAAACAGCGACTATAATATATAATTTAGACTTCTCGATAGTGTATTCTCATTCAAAGTATTCTTATTTTTAAAACTGAACTTTTCATCTTTTGCTGATTCTTATATGATCATTAGAAGATATTATTATAGGAATTCAAATAGACTGAAATTAAGAAATTAAAAAAAAAAGAGATTGGATCGTTGAATAGGTCATTTAATTCATAGTATTTAGTCGAGATTATACAGTTGTTAGATATATGCACATAAAAACTTCTTAAATTATGTTTAGCAATAACATGCATTAGTAAAATGGTTTACCCATCTTGGTTAAAGGGTTGAAGTAATATATAAATCACATTTTTAGAAGAAATTGCAATATACTATTGTTGTTACTTAATTTCAATTTATAATTTATGTCGTCTTAATTTTTTTTTATATATTAGAATGGTTAAAATTAGTTATTTTGAAATCATTTTTTTATGTAATTCATATGCAAACGAGATATATATCTTCAACATAAAAAAAAGATCGTTCTCATCAAATTAATGAACAAATGAAAATAAGAGATAGAATAACATTCAATGAAGAACAAGAAAGTCATAAAAGAAAACTATAAATCTTATATTTAAAAAAGAAAATTCATTCAATTAATATTTATTGAAATGCACAGAAAAATACAAAATAAAGATCATTGATTTGTCAGTTAATTAGCATATTAAAAATATTTATCTAACAAAAAAGAATAAAAAGACATTGAAGATTTATTGTTTATTTGTTTACTTAAGATAATGTCAATTAAGCATTCATTCAAACATAAAAACTAAAATATTGAAGTATAGTTGGTAGGTCCTTCAATGAGCAAGCACCAAGATCTTTTAAACATAGGAAATATTACAAACATCTTGATAGAAAACCGAGATTCGAAAACAAATAAATAAAAGAAAACAATCAAGAAAAGTCAAATTATGATCGTTAAAATCAGTTCAACGGCCTACAAAAACAAAATCATAAAAATACAAGTTGGTAGTTAATTCGACTAGTAGGCGCCAAGATCTTTGAAATACGAGAAATATTACTAAAAGCCAAGATTTAAAAACAAAGAACAAAAAGAAAACAATCAAAGAATTTGAAGAGAGTCAAATTAAGATCATCAAAATCACTTTCTCAACCTATAAAAACCAAAACATAAAAGTACAACTTGATAGATCCTTCAACAGGTAGGCACCAAGATCGTTGACATATGATAAATATTACAAACATCTTGATAATAAGACAAGAATTAAAAGCACATAACTAAAAGAAAAAAAGAAAAAAGAGTCAAATTAAGATCATGAAAATTGCTTTCCCAACCTATAAAAACCAAAATGTAAAAATACAACTCGATAGATCCTTCAACAGATAAGTACCAAAATCTTTGACATATTAGAAATATTAGAAATATCTTAATAAAAAACCAAAATTTGAAAACAAAAAACTAAAACAAAACAAACAAAAAGATTAAAGAAAATCAAATTAAGATCGTCAAAATCACTTTACCAACCTTTCACTTCTCCATCTCATCTCTTATGCCTTGGAGTTGACAAAATAAAGCAAGTAGAGGCAAAAATCTTATGAAATGACAAGTGCATAATTTTTATAGAAGACTTCAAAATAGAAACCAAACACCTCAACAACTTTTTGGCTAAAGTCGGTGCGACAAATTTTTGTCTAAAATTTAAAAGTTTCTTTTCTTCTGAATTTTTCATATAGAAGCCAAAGCGTGACATTTACTTGAATCACACGATTCACCATTCAGCGACTTGTTATTATTTTAAGGTAGAATTATTTGAACTGGAAAGTTATTACAGTTTCAATTTTATCACTTTCAATGCCCTGAATTTGATTGTCTACGTGACCTTCGTTTACTATTAATTTTCTATTACAATTTTACAATTTATCAGATGGTATAGGTTGATTTATTATTATGTTACATATAAAAGTGTATATAATTCTAGACGACTATAATGCAATACTGTAAGTTATAATATACATTATATTATTAATATACACTATTTTATAATTTTAATTTTGAAAATTTTTTTTTTTTTAATATTTAAAAAATCAAATGTAATTGTTTTCAAAATTTAGAATATTTTTTATAAGATTATCTTAAATCTTCTTTAATATAAAATTAGAAGCTTATTATAAATTATAATATTATATTTAATATTTTTAAATTTAATAATAATAATAATAATTATTATTATTATTATTATTATTTTGCATGTGAATTTGGTCAAGAGGCATATCCCATAAACTGAGAAAGAAAAGAAGAGTTGATTGTTGCAAATGAGGGCAATGGAAAAAAATTCTCACAAATGGATACATCTGCTAACTTATCTTATACTGATACTACTTTATATCATAGCTATAAACACTACTATATATGGCTAAGATAAGGGCATCATTTACCCAAACCTTGTCACACAATGTGAATTACTAGCGATTTTTTTTTTGGATTCAATCATTTTGAAGTTAACGCCATCTTCAAAGAAAATGAAAGTCCATTCCACATAATCCTCATTAGACACCTTAACCACCCTTTTGAGGAATTTGAGGCCTCAAAATGCTTTCTTCCTCTAAGGGGACCATGATACATTATGTGGGGGAAGTGTGACCGACTACAAACCATTGTCGATGAAAAAGCATAATCCAATGATGAAATTCTATAAAGTATTATGGAGCCACACTGCTTCTTCTAAAATATGAAAGCTTCCATAACAATTGAGACAATAGATTTATCCTCCTAAAGGTATAGCATAATGACCACAAACATAGAGGTGATGTTTGCAACACCATTTTAATTATGCAAAACAATAGGAGATGACAATTTAAAATTATTCTTCATCATAAGATTAATTAGGGACCCCATAAAAGAAACCTCCATCATCATCACAAGAAGCCTAGCAGTAGAATCCTTAGCAACAAGTGAAGAAGAAACCTAACCATGCCATTATTTAACCACTTTTTTTTTTAATTTGATATGTTTTTTAATTAATTGAGTCATTTCGCTCTTTCTACAACAATCACTACCTCTTATAATACAAAAAAAATTAATTAAAGGGAAAAGAAAATATAACATTTTTTATATATAGTTCTCCTAAAGTGCCGCCATGTTTGGCATGGTAGCTTACTAAATACTTGATGAATGGCGTTGCATGTGCAGCACCATAGTTTCAACATGTCCTCTAACATTATGGAAATGGTGGATGCACTAGTAGGTGTTGTAGATTATATTGTGCACACCATTTGATGATGGATAATCCTATAAGAAAAGAGGAGTCTAAGACAAAGACTTGTCAAGGGAAGCCCATTCTAGGAACATCCCCTTAAGGTCCACTATGTGTAAGTGAAGTGGTCAAGCCATCATTACCCGTAACCCAACTAATGACTAGAACATCTATCCTTAAATAAATTAATTTATAATTTTTTACATCACTAGTCAGAAACAGAATAAAGTGTAAAAATTTAAGTAACTTAATCACTATGTTAAGACATTCCTTTCAAGTTTTAGTTCTATAGCCACATTTGTTTTTTTATAGATTGTAGAAATCAGGTAGCCCCATATAAACTATAGTTCGCTAGGTAAACTTTTTAATGTGTACCATAGCCACATTTCCTTGAATCCTTAATTAACATTTATTTTGAAATAACATCTTACATTATATGGTATAATCTACATTACTAGCCCCTTTTTTCTTTTAAAATCAAATATCTTTGAGACAATTTTCATACCTTCCATAACTTTTTCTTCTAAGTTTCCAATTTTGTAATAAAAGGTCTACTACTTAGATGTTAACTTCCTATCCAATAAGAAAGCTAGAATTACTAATTCATTTTCCTTTTAATTTAATAAATTAATTAATGTTTAAGTAATGGTACATAATATTTAAATTCTACACTTAATAATTCCTAATGAAAGTTAAAATATTAATTCAATATTTCAAACCTTTAAATATATTAGATTGATGGTTAAGTATCTACTTGAGTGGTCAAAAGCATGCATTAAAATAAAACATTAATATCACTAAGACATAGAAATTATCATACGTATCTCATATAGTTCTCCATATATTCTACTCAAGTGTCCTTGAAGGGTCATCTCTTATCTTCAGAGAATCCAATATTTCTTCATTATCAACATTAATAACCATCCATAGTTATTTCATTCTTTATGATGCTTTAATATTTAATATTTTTTCTACAAAAAGGTTGTTGGCATTGTGTTGTCATTGATGTCAACTGGTATGGGATGATAACCGGCAAGTAAGTGTTGGAAAAAGGTATGAAATGTCAATCGGTAGGTATGTTTCTGGTATGCAAATGCAAGCAAGGTGAGACTGTTGGAATGGTGGAGTCATGAAGATTATCGGTCTGCAAACAATAAGGAGATCCACCAATGAGCATGTATGAACATGGAGAAGACAAACCAATAGAGTGAATGGTTACTAGATCACATGAAGTATGGACACAGAAACGGAAGCATTCCAAGTCAATATGATCTACCAGTAGGGTATACAAATTGGTAAGGTCCTTACACCGGTCATGTGTCTTGGTCGGTGAATGAACAAACTTACATAATAGATTGGGTTCAGTTGGATGGTGTCTAAAGATGACACATAGATTCCATGTGGCAGGCATGTAGTGGCAGGAAAACCATCCATTGACATGATAGGTGATGAGCAAGTCGACTTTAAATAAGGAACCCGTGAATCACGGGTCAATGACAGAAGAAGTGCAGCTTGAGGCAAATCGAGATGCATAAGATTTTTTGTGAGATAAATCTAGTAGGACAATCTGATCTTTGTGCTCGTTGGTCAAAGGAAACAATTGTGACATTAATGGTGAATGACAGAGCAAGGCCGAAAAACAAGTTGCAGGTCACTAAATATAGAAAGTGCGTACAGATGTCATCAGAAATGGCAGTGATGTTTGATCTACTGTATATCATCAATCAAGGAGAGGAGATCCAATTAGATTTGATACGGATTTACTCATTGGAGAAAAACCCTACCGTGCCTAGTTTGAATGTAGGTTTTGGCAGGAACATTCAAGTATAGAAATGCAGACTGAATACTTAAGTTATTGATGCTTGATGCTGGTAAAAACCGAGTAACTAAGAGAGCAGCAAGTGATCAGAGAGAAGATCAATAGCATCTAAGTGTTGGAGCTGTCTGACAGAAAGGTTGAACTAGTAGAAGGTTTATCAGAGGTTTTACCGATAAGATTAGAGCAACCAGTAAGCTACCAAATAAAACTAAAATTGTGTGAACCGGCAAGGGAGATTTAGAAAGAAAGTTTCAAAAGGTGAAGGAGATAAGAGAGTGTACCGATGAAGGGTATGTAAGACAAAATCAGGGCAGAAAAGGTATAACAGAGAACAAAGAACCGACAGAGAACTGAGCAAGGAAGAACCAGTTGAGAAGAGTTAAACTGGTGAAGTATTTTGATTGCAAGAGTTTCAAAACTCATTTGTAACAAGATTACAACTATTGTATTAATCTGATCTATTGTATATCACTTAGTTGGAGCTCGATGCAGGGGTTTGTGCTCCTTGGGTTGGTGCCCTAAAATCAGGGGTTGGTGATTGTTGGTTTGGTTCCTTAAACTTTGTGATCAGTGTTTAGTGTGAGGCTAGATTGGAGCAGTAGTCTCTAGTAGCATTTCTCACCAAGGCTTTTCCCACATTGGGTTTTCCTCATATATCTGGTGTTATGTGTTGAGTATCTTTGTGTGTTTGCTTTTGATCACTTTCCTTAGCTCACCAGTATATCCTCCTTGTGTTGGATTTTCTAACCAGTACCAAGAGTTAGGTTTAAAAGGTTTAGATTATTGGGAACCATTGATTCACCCCACTCTTAGTGGTATATTGTGCTAAACAAAGGTGCAAATGTATGATAATGTCTTGTCCTCAATTTCTTCAAATGTATGAATGTCATTCTTTTTAATCATATATGCTCACAACCAAGTTCCAACAAGTACAGCTAATCCCATAGGATATGCAATGTCGTCATCATATATTACCAATTGTGTTAACTTTTTCTTTCTTTTGACACACTGTGTCAACCAATATTCTAATCACTCTTCATTTTGTTGCAATGCAACTACATAAACATGTCTATATTGCAGAATATCTAAAATATTGTCCTAGTCAAGTGAACATTCTATTTCATTGAGTAAAGAGGAATATGGTTGAAATAAAGAGGTTATATATTGTTGAATCCGTGTATCTATACATTCAATTTAACTGCAATGATCCCAATCACATTGAATACAAATCTAATGAAAAAAAGATAACTCTCATGTCCAAATAGTCTATATGTACTTGCATATAAGCTTTAACATGAATGCATTTTTTAAAATTCTTTAATTTTTTTGGCAATATAATTTGTCTCTCACTATCCCCTCATAAACCAACCAAAATAACCTCCACAGTTTTTAAGTGAGTGCCCCTCCTTATGACAATGAATAATTATACCACTCAACAATAGAACACGCATCAGTGAATCTATCACCACCTCTGATATTTAGTTGTTCTTTAACTAGAGATATCTTCACACATGTTCCTACTCTATAATGCTCCCCTTTTCCATTCCCAACTTCAAAAAAAAATTAAATATGAGGTACACCCCCCTTTGCATGCATTATACTCAACCAACAAAACATGCAAGCATTCTTGAATTGACCTGGGTAAAATTACTTAACCAAATGAGATGTTGAATCAATGTAATACCATTTTCCTATAACAACTCAAAAAAGAAAAAAAGAAAAAATGTTGCACATACTATGACGAATGAGATATATCATAACTCATGTAAAAATGACACTATTGGTCACAATCTTGCCCTCTTTTGTACTATTAGGGGCATATCTATATGTGATGTGAACAAAAAAAGGAATGTGAATAGAATTGTAATATTAATATTAAAATCTATTTTTTGGTTGCAATGTATAGTTTTCAACAAAATCAACTAAGAATATAATATATGCCTTTATCATTTGAAAATCATCGATTATACCTAAAGACTTGATTGATAGGTTGATTGAAAAACATGTATAACTTTAAAATAGTTTTTGAATCTAAAAGATACATTAGACAACATCCTTCACAAACTATATATTAAAAATAATTGAATTTCATAAATTTTTGACCAAGATAGGGTGGTCGAACATGGTTTTTAATAATTTTAAAAATCCTAATAAAAAATTGATAACTAGTTATTCACTTGCAAAAAAATACAAAAATATGTGTTGCGTCTAGGTATGTGTCCTCTACTTATATTGAAATTTAAAAAATAATAATAATAATTTTTGGCTTGTACTTAAGTTGGTCGGACATACACCTACTTTCTTTTTCAAAAACTTTAGTACTACTACATTGGAATTTCAAATTTTCACAAAATAGATTTATATTTTTTTAGAAACCAACTAGTAGCCTACAAGTTCTACAATCATTTTTTTACACATTTTATTGTTACATAGTTTTCAAATTATATTAATAACTTACTCAATTTTTTATATAAAGTTGCCTTATTTTTTTAGTTTTCTTTGTCACTTAAGAATCTAGTTAGGAACCCCATGATCTCACACACCTTGAAATTCATACCTAGAAATACATGTCATAAAGAAATTCATAATTGGTGGTCTACCACTTTATTTAATACCACATATGAGATTATTTCTAAGACCGTCACTCTTAATTATTGTCATATTCTTCCTTATCTTATATATCTTTAACAAACTAGGTTCATTAGATCTAGATTTATCCTAGACAAGATAATTGATGTCTACGAAGGAATGAAATGAGATCAACTGTCAAGTAGCAATATATAATTTTCAGCAAAATTAATTTTGTAACCACATTGAGTGGCCTTACATTCTTTACATGCTTCATGTTCTTTAGTGGTGTCCTTACTTTTATCCAATAATTGTAGATGTTGTTTGTTGATGCCTTGGCTTTCATTGCGATTAGTTGTCAACAATCCAAACCTATTAAAATTTTCATCCAACCATTAAGGTTGCCTTCTTATTACATCACTTTATGTACTTACAACAAAAGGCTTTAGTTCTTTATTAGCTCATGCAACTTCCTAGAACCTAGTCAAAGGGATCATCCACCTAATTTTCCTAAACCATTAACCAATAACCATTTTATTAATCATTCATTCATCGCTCTAATTAAAGATGAAGGCAATGTAAAAAAAGTTTGTTTGATTCATTTATACTTGTTTCTAGTCCTCTGACTTGGCGATCAAATGTAAAAATGTCTAATGCTATAATTAATTTTTAATTCCTAATTAATTTTGAAAATTTTGTCTAGAAATGAATTTGGTCAAAGGGAATTTATTTTCCCTTGTAATTTCCTTTTCTTTTGAATCTTTTTATGTTGGCCTCTAGTATGTTTTGGTTGCTAGGATTAAAAAAAAAATGATTTTATCTCTAAGTGTCTTTATTTCACTTAAAAATTTCACTATTGCACTAGAGTGTTGCCTACAACTCATATCTACTATTCTTCTTATTGGGTATCACCTAAGTCCTATTATTCAAAATTAAAAAAACTAGTTAGTGACCTTTTGTAAGCCTCTAGTAATGAGCGCCATGAATTTTGTTGTGCAATTTGGAAATATTGTTGACCTCTTAATGATGTTAGTTATTTTGGACTTCTTTCAATCTATTGGTAAGATATTTTTACATTGTGCCAAATGGATTCTCAAGCTCTTGAGGTAAATGAAGCCTAGAAAATTCTCATTAGATATTGTATTAGTTCAAGTGTACATTATGAATAACAAGCATGGAAAGGTCTAGATATCAATTCCCTTCTCACCTTAAGAGAGAAAATTCAAATTTAAGGTATTTATTTGTATCCAAATAATTTATAAATCTTGGGAGACTATTAATCCTCGGATTCTTTACGAAAGAAATGAATTTCACAATGACCTTTCAATCAACTAGGAACCTATTTAATGGTGTCACATTCTATCTTTTGAGGAATACTCTCTAACCAAAATGGCATGAATTTATTCCTTGAAAATTTTCAAACAAGGAATTAGAACTCTTCCTTGTCTCATTATTAGAGCTAAAAATAATTTATTTTATTCCCTAGAGATTAAATTAAAATGCAAATTGTTTAACCAAGATGAGGAGACCCTTTAGCCTATAATTAATGTCAATTTATTCCTCAAACAATCCACAAAATTTGGATCAATTCATTTGAGTCTTTATGCAAGGATATGGAATGGTATCCTAATGCACTATTTGGTAATTATACACCCCACAAATAATATTTATGGCTTTCTCATTATCTTCTTAGGTTTTGCTAGATAAATCATCACTAGTAGCATTATTCCTCTATAGGGACCTACCATCATAGATTAGATAAGATATCTAGTTGGATATTATTGATCCTTAATAGGCTCACATTTCCAAGTGAATTCTTTATTATGGTCTTCCACTTGGTTCTTGATTAATGTATTTCGGAATTCTCAAACCCCAATGTCAATTTCTTGGATGATTGGAAACTCTCAATTATCTCTTTTAGTTTTATACTAATTCTTCAGAAGTTTAGAATTAGATTCATATTTTTTAATCCATTTGTACATGCTCTCTTGTCAACCCCTCCAAGATCCCAAAGTCAATATTACACCCTAGATTGTCCCCCTACGAAGGGTAGTCCCTATTTGTCCCATTCCCAAGAGGAGATGCATAAAAATGTGATTTTTTTGGAATGATCTAAGGCCTTGTTCAACCAAAGACCCCTCAATCCAAGTCCTTGTAACATGTCTATGAGCTCCAAGAAATGCAATCTTTGTATTTAGATAGGTGAGATATTGAACAACCTATGTAAAGCCTACAATATGTAGAATGGCATTCTAAAGTGACAACTTGATCAATGACAATGTCTCCAAAAATAATATTCACAAATCCAAATCCTTGGCTTTGCCAAGATCCTTAGAGTAGCCTAAGGAGAAAATTGATGAAAATATTTGGAACTTTGTGAAGACTATAAGAATAGAAGAATTTAGAAAATGGGGTTGGGATTCTCCAAACCAATCGAGAAAATATATAAAAAAATATGTAAGAAACTATTGCTAATTTTGAGGAGTCCATGAAAAAAATAATTGTCACCTTCAAGGTGTTTTGGGTTGAGTTTGAGGAGAGGAAATCCAAATACAAAGTCGAAAAGACTCCTTGACTCTTATATAAATTTATACATCAAAAAGAATAAAGGAAAGAAGGGTAAAAGTTAAAATTTGTGTCACACATTTGAAAAGGAAGTGACTAACTCTTATCCAACTTTCTAACTTGAATTGCTAGAAAGAGACATGTATATTTGAATTGTAAAATTATGTAAACTAATGCAATGCATATTTTTTAGTGTATTTTATGTGACTAACTTTTTCAAAAATTTAAAAGTTGTCTTAATATGGTTTGCATAATATAGACACTATAATTTAGTTTTTATAAAATCCTTAAAAATGGAGTTACATGGGATGTCACTCTTTATTTGGTAATTTTTCTTTTTTATTTCCATTTTTTTAGTGTATTTATAACTTGAAACTTAAGTGCATGGATTTTCTTATCTCATTTTGATAATTGTATATTAATAAATAAATCTTAAAATTTGTGTGCACTACATTTTTTTTCGATGGGATGTCAATTTTTTACTTAACTATTTATCCAAAATATAAATAAGCATATTATCATAACATAGATATATTTTTTCTAGTGCATCACATTTTTTTCAAAAATTTAAAATAAATTTTAGTGTTTGTCCTTCACAAGATAATTAATTTTATATTTTATTTTGTGATGACCTACTTTTAGTAAAAATAAAAGTTAAAATATAAAATAAAAAATAAATTAATTTTAGAAAACTGGAGTGGTTTATCTACATAAGTGTATTTTTAGAAACTTTTAAAAATATTAATTATAAGAGTAGAAGTTTTTGAAGCATTAAGTTTAAGAAAATATTTTTCTGGAAAATTGTCCGAAAAGTGGTATAAATATACTTTTAGTGGAGACTTCCAATTGAAAAAATTGTGACCCATACCTTGTTGGTAGCAACAATGAGGAAAGACTAAGAGGGGAGGGGGTGAATCAGTCTTCATCGGATCTACAAACTTAACCACAAATATAGATCTGATAAACTGCAGTAGTAATCAAGATGAGAAAATTGAAAGCACAACACACAACACCAAGATTTTGACATGGAAAACTAGATTAAGGAAAAAATCACTGTGGGAACCTACCCATAGTAAGATGATACTCTGTAGTAGTATGTGAAAATATTACAATGGGGAATGCACAGACATTCAAGCACACTGCCTAGATCTCACTGCTCAAATATAATGGTCTAAAAGGCTACAACTCTCAGGGAATTCTCATCGACTTACAACATGATCTGGATTAGAATCCAAAAGAGATGAACTACAATAATAGCATCTTCAAATTCCTGATGACAGTTTCGGTTAAGCACAATTGTCTTCTCTGCAACACCAAGCTCTGCTCAATAACAATGTCAAAGGATGAATCACTGTTCAAACATACACCACTCTCTGATAATGCAGACACAACCACGACACCCAGATTACATGACAATATCACCTATATATATAGATCATCAACCTTGACAACAAGGTCAGCTAAACCCTCAACCCATAATTACAAAATTACATCACACGATATAAAGATCGACCACCAGACTAGTATAATGATTTACATGACCTAACATGAACCTAAATCATATTCCCAAACACTCGTCTCCACTAAAAATCATTCCAAGATCAACCACAACACGCTACACCACGAGAAATACTGCATAACACAAAAAATTATCACCAGTTCATGAGAACCACCAAAAAATAACACAACAATCAATGCGAATCAGCAAAACAAATAGGGCATAGATAGGAAATGCCAACAAGAACGTTAGAATCATCATCAATAGCCGCGCCAACACTACTTATCAAATCTTCATCTATCAACATTTGAAAGCTCAAGAACACAACCGATCAGCAACTGTCATGATGAAAGATAACTTGTGAAGCACCAAATCACGATCCATCTGAAATAAAGATACACAAGACCATCGCAAGAAATATTCCAAAATATCACCTAAATATTAGATCACACCGAAATATACCGAAGGAAATACCGAGCTCTGCAAAGCACCAATACAACAAAATAAAACTGCAAAACAGATCATAAGATCTTCCCAAACTGCATCACTAGAGCAAAACACAAGAATATGTTGACATCAATGACAACAACATATCCTTGCAACACCAATGACCAACAATCTCCAACATTGATGAATAATGATGAACAATAGATACCCTAGTTGGTACTGAGAGGGGGGGTGAATCAGTATAGACAAAAACTATCCAACAACTTATCAAGATAAAACAACACTAACCAGTTGTCCTCATTATTGAACTTAACCATGGCAATACCGATTAAACACAGTAAGACTTCAGACAACATAGACCGGTAAGTCTGAACACTTCAAATACATTCAATATTTGATAGCTACTTCACCCATTAACATATGCATGTGGTGTGTCACCAATACCATAACCATTAGCTCTACATGCATAATCACTTAAACAAAGAATACTTATCATCACATGAAAAATGCACAACTCATGAGACATGGATTTTTGATGTGGAAACCCAAATGGGAAAAACCATGATGGGGATGAATACCCACAAGCTTGTTTCTGAACTCTTTTGAAGCTTGCTCTGTTAGGAGCCTAGTCCAGTTAAAGACTTTACAATAAGCTTCTGCTAGGAACCGATCTTGTTAAAGATCACCCAGTTAAGGGATGGATATATAACCTGTTAAAGGTTGAAACCCTGTTAGAGGGTACCTTGCTAGATGATTAAAGAACTCAATGAACTTGAGTCACCTGGTTAGAGGATTTACAGTAAGCCTGTTAAAGGTACCCGGCAAAGGGATTTTCCTTCTATTGAAATGGTTAAAAGACAACAGGTAAAGCTTTGATTTGATAACAGCACTATATGCTAAGGTAGATGCTTTTCAGTTCCTCTACTTTACAATCACACTCTGCAGTTTTCTCTTACTGGTCTGGCAAGTATCTCATCACTCGAATACACACACAAAATTTTCCAACACCTTACAATAACAAACATCATTGACCTTATAGACAACAATTAGGTTAGTAGCATAAACCCTAAACCCTAAGCTTTTTAGTTTTACAATACAAGTGATCCAATCCTGACCATCCAAACACTTTACATAGAGAAATACAATTTCAAACAGATCACAAGACAATCTCCATCATCCATTCTTCACTGCACATAAAAATCAGTAACTCATCATGCTAAGAAGAATGTTCATTCCCGAGGTAGCTATTTAATGCAGTCAATCTTCACATGCAAGATCCTTAAGGAAATCTTTCACGTGCACAAAGCTGATGTGGCATCATGATCTCATCTTCATCTCTTAGCTAACTCATCATGGAATGTCATTGGTTTCATCACACAAGCGAGATTGCCAAACCGGAAACCCTAGAGATGAGACTACCAACCGGTAGTCACACTCAGTGAAACCCCGACACTGGTTCACTGCATCTCATCATACCGGTTCACTAACTTCTTCCAATCTGCATACTGGTTCACTTGCACTTATTGACATCAATGACAACATACATTATCATCATATCAACATGTCGGTTCACCATATGCCAACAATCTCCCCCTTTGGCATTGATGGCAATACTTAGTGTAGCATTGAAACTATAGACATCATAGACCAGTGTATTCTGCATCATTAGATATCTTCTCCCCATACATCATATATCTTCTCCCCCTACCTCAGATATATTCTCTCCCTTTGACAACAATGCCAAAGTGGAGGAACAAGCCTCCATTCTCCACTATGTTGCTCCCCCTATGGAGTAGCATCCTTCAACACATCAATCTTGAAAGATTTGACACTGTAGTACCTGACTGATGTGGAGCACACAACTTTTAGTTGACTTCATGAAGGGGCAGAACCCCCAATTCACCTCTCAAATAGGTAAATGTAGTCTTTGGTAAGGGCTTAGTGAATATATCTACTAGTTGCTCCTTACTGGAAACATGTTCTAGTAAAACGTCCTTATTCTGAACCTTTTCTCTCAAATACTGATACTAAAGCTCAATGTGCTTAGTTCTAGCATGCAATACCGGATTCTTGGAAATATTTATTGCACTTGTGTGGTCACAAAATATATTCACCAGTTCAGATACAGGTACTTTGAAACCTTCTAATACATGTTTCTTCCAAATTGCTTGAGTGTAGTTCATAAATACTACCACATACTCTGCTTCAGCTATAGACTGGGAAGTACAAATCTGCTTCTTACTCATCCACGAGACTAGTCTTCCACCAAGGAAGAATGCTCCACTGGTTGTGCTCTTCTGGTCATCCACATTACCTGCCCAATCGGTATCAGTATAGACTTTGAGATTAAAGTCACCATTATATGGATACCACAATCCATAGTCAACTGTTCCTTTCAGATATCTAAGAATTCACTTGATAGCTACCAAGTGGGATTCTCTTGGACCTTTCTGAAAATGAGCTACTATGCCCACTGCATGAGCAATATCTGGTCTGTTGTGCACCACATAGTGCAACTTACCAATCATTGACTAGTACTCCTTCTCATTTACCAACACTGAATCATCTTCCTTAGTCAGTTTACAATTGGTCACCATTGGTGTACCAACCATTTTACTCTCCTCCATGCCAAAGGTCTTGAACACCTCTTTGACATACTTGGATTGGGTAATAAATATACCCTCTTTCATTTGTTGAATCTGCAAACCAATGAATAACTTTATCTCTCCAATCAGAGACATCTCAAACTCTTTCTTCATTTCATCTCCAAAAGCATGACTCATTTTATCATCTCCTCCAAAGATTATGTCATCTACAAATACTTCATAGATCAGAATCTGATCACCTTCAGATTTTAGGTAGATGTTGCTATCCTCAATTGTTCTCTAAAATCCTATCTTCACAAGATGAGAGTCTAGTCATTCATACCATACCCTAGGTGCTTGTTGCAATCAATACAGGGCTTTGTGTAATTTACACACCATGTTACTATCTTCTAATTAGGCAAACCCATCTAGTTGCTCAATGTACACTTCCTCTTCTAGGATTCCATTCAAGAACGTAGACTTCACATCCATCTAATAGACCTTAAATTCCTTAAATGTTGCAAATGCAAGTAGCATTCAAACACCTTCCAGTCTAGCCATAGGAGCAAAGGTTTCTCCATAGTCTTCTCCCTCTTCTTGAGCATATCCTTTGCATACAAGTCTTGCCTTGTTCCTTACAACTATTCCTTCTTCATTTAGCTTATTCCTGAAGACCCATTTGGTACCTATGACATTCTTGTGTTTTGGTCTGGGTACCAAGGACCATGTTGCATTCTATTCTATTTGGTCTAGCTCCTATTCCATTGCTTTAATCCAGTCTTCATCTATAAGTGCTTTTCTAGAAGTCTTAGGCTCTAATTCAGAAATTATGCAAGCATTTTCTTTCACATTTCTTCTTGTGAGTATCCCTGCATCTTTATCTCCTATGATTTTCTTTGGATCATGATGTAGTTTCACATACCTAGGAATGACTCTAGCTGGTTCTGCTAGCTTTTCCTCTTCTTGTTCACTTACTTCTTCTTCTTGACCTACTGCAACTTCTACTGGTATAGGAACATTGAGATCTTTACTTGTTTCTTTCTTAACTAGTTCCCATAAGGCTATACCTGGTTCATCTTCCACTTCTTCGCTGCAGGTTTCCTCAAGTTCCTCAGGAGATTCATCAACCCTAAAATTGATACTCTCAACAATTTTCTATGTTCTATTATTGTAGCACTTGAAAGATTTTCTCTTAGTGGAATATCCCATTAATATTCCTTTATCACTTTTAGCATCAAACTTTCTCAAATGCTCACCTCTCTTCATATAACACTTACTACCAAACACTTTGAAATAACTCACAGTGGGAGTGTTCCTGGTCCAATACTCATAAGGGGTTTTAACTCTACCTTTCTTGATGAGTACTCGATCCATAGTATAGACTGCAGTGCTCACCGCTTCTCTCCAAAAAGTGTGAGCAACCTTTCCTTGGATCAACATTGTTCTAGCCACTTCAACTATAGTCTTATTATTCCTTTTTTCTATTCCATTTTGTTGTGGTGTCCTTGGGGTATACAATAGCCTCTTGATACCGCTATCTTCACAGTACTTGTTGAATTCATCAAAAGTGAATTCACCTCCTTGATCAGTTCTTAGGCATTTTATCTTTTGACCACTTTCCTTCTCTACCAATCCTCTAAAGGATTTGAAATTTCCAAACACCTCAAACTTATCTTTCAAGAATGTGACCCACATCATTCTTGAGCAGTCATCAGTAAGAATCATGAAATGCCTATCTCCCTGAATACTTGTAGTTTTCATAGGACCACACAAATCAGTATGCACAAGATCAAGTAAGTTTTCTGCTAAAAAATATTTACCTTTGAAAGTTGAGGAAGACATCTTCCCAAGTTGACAATCTCTACACAAAGAATTATCTAGTTTGTTCAACAAAGGCAATCCTCTTACTGCCTTGATCTTACTAGCCTTTACAATATTATCAAAGTTCATATGACAAATTCTCCTATGGCATATCCAACTATCATCAAACTTCGCCATCAGACACCGACTTATCTTGGCATTCAACTGAAACAGGTTACCTCTGGTCTACTCACCGGTGGCAATAAGTTCACCACTTTTACCAATTATACTACAGAATCCACTTTTGAACTCTAGAACGAGTCCTTTATCATTTAGTTGAGAAACACTCAACAGGTTATGCTTAAGACCTTCTACTCAGTAGACATCATCTGCACTACTCTTTCCATTCAGCGAGATGGATCCTTTACCTTTCACCAAACATGGTGCATCATTGCCAAATCTGACAACACCTCCATCATATACTTCTAGAGACAAAAAATTTCTCTGATCATCAGTCATGTGGTGAGAACAACCACTATCAATTATCCACTCATTAGAGTTTTCAATGTGAGAGACAAGGGATTTCTTGTTAGACACTTCTTATTTTACAGCTACAAATACTATGTCTTCATTTTCATCATCCTTGGATTCTTCATCAATAACACCTTCATCCACTACAACAAGACAATTTCTTCTATTTCCTCCTTTATACTTTCTAAACCTCTCCAGTTTATCCTTATTCTCATTGTTAGGATAGTTAACAACTATATGTCCTATCTTATTGCAGGAAAAACATTTCAAAGGAAGCTTACCTCTGTATTTTCTAGTACCTTTTGGAAGTCTCTTGGCAAGAAGAGCTTCAAACTCCATCAGGAATCTCTTCATCATCCATACCTCTGGTTTGCATGGATTTATAACTGGTACTTGCTTCTTTTCCTTTTCTGGTTAGTGCAATAGATACTCTAAAAGATGACTCAGTCTTCTGAACACTGCCATCATAGCTATTCAACTCATATGCAGTTAACTTCGCAATGATAGAGTCTAAGGATTCCTTGGTTTTGTCAATAGACCTTAGTTCTTGAATAGCAGCAACTTTGATTGCATAGACAGGTAACAATGATCTTAAGACTTTACTGACAATGGTGGCATCATCAATTGTTCCACCAGTGCTCTTGATATCTCCAACAACAGTCTTGATTCTTATGCCATATTGTTGAATGGTCTCACCTTCAACCATCCTCATGTCTTCAAGTTTTCCTCTAAGGCTCTCTTCCTTAGCTTGCTTTACATGCTCATCACCGCCATAAATAGTTTCCAATGTGTCACATACATCTTTATGAGTGTCCTTATCTTGTACATCAATGAACTCAATATCAGACAAACTGCTAATAAGGGCTTCCATGACTTGCCCATTTTCTTGAATCTCTCTTTTCTAATCATCGGTTAAAGTGCTAGTGGGAATTACATAGACATTCTCAACATAGCTCCAGTGTTGAGTGCCCAAAATCCTGATATAGATCTTCATTTTGTCCTTCCATATTTTGAAGTTATCTCTATTGAACTTAGGACCTTCCCTCTTCATCATTAAGGCGGGACCTTTTACCTCAAGCATTTAAGCTTATATCACCAAGGACCTAGAGTAGCTCTGATACCAGTTGATGAATAATGATGCACAACAGATACCCTGACTGGTACTGAGAGGGGGGGGGGTGAATCAGTATAGACAAAAACTATCCAACAACTTATCAAGCTAAAACAACACTAACCGGTTGTCTTCATTACTAAACTTAACCATGGCAATACTGGTTAAACACAGTAAGACTTCAGACAACATAGACCGATAAGTCTGAACACTTCAAATACATTTAATACTTGATAGCTACTTCACCCAAAAACATATGCATGTGGTGTGTCACCAATACCATAACCATTAGCTTTGCATGCATAATCACTTAAACAAAGAATTCTTAATCATCACATGAAAAATGCACAACTCATGACACACAAATTATTCACGTGGAAACCCAAATGGGAAAAACCACGGTGGGGATGGATACCCACAAGCTTTTTTTTGAACTCTTTTGAAGCTCGCTCTGTTAGGAGCCTAGTTCGGTTAAAGACTTTACAATAAGGTTCTACTAGGAACCGATCCTGTTAAAGATCACCCAGTTAAGGGATGGCTATATACCCTATTAAAGGTTGAAACCATGTTAAAGGTTACCTTGCTAGAGGATTTAAAGAGCTCAATGAACTTGAGTCACCTGGTTAGAGTATTTACAGTAAGCCTGTTAAAGCTACCCGACAAAGGGATTTTCCTTCTGTTGAAATGGTTAGAAGACAACAAGTAAAGCTTTGATCTGATAACAACACTATATGCTAAGGCAAATCCTTTTTAGTTCCTTTACTCTGCAATAACACTCTGCAGTTTTCTCTTACTGGTTTGGCAAGTATCTCATCACTCGGATACACACACAACATTTTCCAACACCTTACAATAACAAACATCATTGACCTTATAGACAACAATTAGGTAGGTAGCATAAACCCTAAACCCTAAGCTTTTTAGGTTTATAATACAAGCGGTACAATCCTGACCGTCCAAACACTTTGCATAGAGAAATACAATTTCAAATAGATCACAAGACAATCTGCATCGTCCATTCTTCACTGCACATAAAAATCAGTAACTCATCATGCTAAGAAGAATGTTCATTCCCGAGGTAGATATTTAATGCAGTCGATCTTCACATGCAAGATCGTTAAAAAAATCCTTCACATGCACAAAGTTGATGTGGCATCATGATCTCATCTTCATCTCTTAGCTAACTCGTCACAGAATTTCATTGGTTGCATCGCACAAGCAAGATTGCCAAACCGGAAACCCTAGAGCTGAGACTACCAACCGGTAGTCACACTCAGTGAAACCTCGACATCGGTTCACTGCATCTCATCATATCGGTTCACCAACTTCTTCTAATCTACATACCAGTTCACTTGCACTTATTGACATCAATGACAACATACATTATCATCATATCAACATGTTGGTTCATCATATGCCAACAAACGTCTCCAACAATCTCCCCATTTGGCATTGATGGCAACATATGAATTTCAAAAATAGTAAATGCAAAGAAAGAAGATATCTCCAGCAAACTCCCCCTAAGATCAAGACATGTAAGGAATTTTTTCACATGATCTCTCTCCCCCTTTGATAGCAATGCCAAAAATCTCAAAATAGAAAACCAAACTCACACTCACCAAAATAGAAACATAAATTTCTCCATCTAAAACACAGAGTACTCCACCAAAGGAGCAACACCAACTCATCAATCAGGATAGAAAGATAAGGCTCTGAAATCCTCTAGATTGATGCAACTCAATGCATCTAGTTCTCATCAGGATGGGTGGATATCCCTAATTTGTCTCTCAAATAGACAAATGTATATGTAGGCAAAGGCTTAGTGAAAATATCAGCAAATTGTTCCTTTGTAGATACATACTCTAGCTTCACCTTCTCTTCACTGACTTGCTCTCTCAAGTAATGATATTTGATTGACACATGCTTAGTCTTTGAATGTTGTACCAGATTCTTTGACATGTTAATAGCACTGGAATTGTCATAGTATATCACAGTTGGCTCATCATGGATAACTCTGATATCTTTCAACATTTGCTTCATCCAAACTACTTGAGTGCAATTACTAGAAGAAGCAATGTACTCATCTTCAGCAGTGGATAATGATATTGAATCTTGTTTCTTACTAGCCCATGAAACCAGCTTCTTACCCAAAATGAATGCTCCACCAGTAGTTCTCTTCTAGTCATCAACATTGCCAGCCTAATCAGCATCAATGCAGGAACACAACATGAAATCATCATTCCTCGGATACCACAAACCATAATCCATAGTTCCCTTTAAGTATCTGAATATCCTCTTAACAGTAGTGACATGAATTTCCTTCGAATCAACTTGATATCTAGTAGCCATGAACACAACATGCATAATATCCGACCTAGTTTGAGTAAGATATAGCAGTCCACCAACCATAGATCTATACAAACTTTGATTAGCTTTTGGAGATTCATCATTCTTAGACAATTTAGAGCCAGTCACCATAGGAGTTCCAATTGGTTTGGAGTCATTTGTCCCAAACTTCTTTAGCAATTCCTTCACATACTTAGTTTGAGATATAAATATACCTTTTCCAGTCTGTGAAATCTACAAACCTAAGAAAAATTTCATCTCACCAATCATAGACATCTCAAATTCTTTGATATGAACTCTATTGAATGTGTAAAGATCAGTGCTAATAGTTTCTCTTTGGTAGATATTCAGAGCATTCCCTTCAGCCAACATAGTCCTTGAAACATCCAAAACGGTTCTATTCTTCCTTTCAACAAATCTATTCTACTAAGGGGTTCTAGGAGAAGATAATTGTCTTTTGATTTCATGCTTCTCATAGAATGAATTGAACTCACCAGAACAAAATTATCCAACTCTATTAGATATCAAACACTTATCCTTCAATCTAGACTCAGTCTCCACCTTTTCTTTGAATATTTTGAACTTGTTCAATGCTTATAATTTCTCCTTCAAAAAGACAAGCCACATCATCCTGGAATAATCATCAATTCACAACATGAAATATATGTCACCCTGCACACTTCTAACATTTGTACGTCCACATAGGTTAGTATGCACAAGATCTAGCAATCTATAAAATGTATATTGCTTGCATTTGAAATAAATTCTTGTTTGCTTACCCAATTGAGATTCTTTACATACTGAATTAACAAGTTTAACAATTTTAGGTAGAGCTCTAACAACTTGTGTAGAAATGATCTTAATTATTGAATCAAAATTTACATGACACATTCTCCTATCCACAACCAACTCTCATCAATCTGGGCAATAAAACAACTTTTCTCATCGACATTCAAATGAAAAATGTTCCTTCAGTCTTAGTTCTAGATGCATTCTCTATACTAGAGGCATTTAGGATCTTGCATTTACCATCCTTGAATTGTAGATCATAACCTTTGTCAACCATCTATCCAAAACTCAAAATATTATGCTTCAAACCTTTAACATACAAGACATCATCAATATTATGCTTGCCATTAAAAGAAATAAAACCTCTCCCACTAATCAATTAGGCTTTGTCATCTCCAAATCTCACTATTCTGCCATCATATCAATCCATACACAAATTTGATTTTTTCACCAGTCATATGATGTGAACAACTGCTATAAATTAGTGTGAGAATTTGCCAAGAGCTAGAGGCAATGGAAAGAACAAATAAGAGAGAACAAAATGTGACAAGAATAAAATGTACTCCTATCAATGATGCAAAATGTGATCAACTGGATCATCAAGAATTATTGTTGTTTTTACATACAATGTAGGATAAGCCTTCTTATAAAGACAAGGCTAAGAGACAAGAGAGAACACAATGATGGCATGTGGATCAATGAGATGCAAGGGTAGGTAGAGGTAGGTAGGAGAAATAGTAAAATATTCCACATGAGGTGGATCATCCACCGAAGGTGGAATTATCACTCTACAATAAGTGGATATGATAGAGTAACAAGAAGATCACACCATAAAAGGTGGAAATTCTCCTACATACACACTCCAAATGTAGCACATCTCCCTAAGTGTCTCATATGAAAAATACAATGTGGTCCATGTACCTAAGTAAACATAAGTAAAGTGTAATTATATCCAAGATGAATAAATAATTACACCAACACCCCCCCTTAAGTGCAACTTAGGGGAATGCACTTAAGTATACAATGCAACTAAGAAATACAATATTGGTCCTGACTATGAGGCCATGTTAGGTACCCATGTACAAATGTAAATGCAATCTCCCATAAAGCGGGGAAAGAGAGAAAAAGCACATGGGAAAAAACTCTCCCCCAAAAGAGAGATGACGAAAGCACACAATGCTCTCAATGATGTATGAGAAGAACAAAATTTGTCCCCCCCATAAGAGAGAAGAGGAGACCATGATGGCCCCCCTCAATGTAAAATCTCCTGCAAAGATGGTCCAATGATGTTGACCAAAATACCTTCCCATTAGGAAGAAAGAGAGCAAATGTTGAACCAATAATGTCAAAGTGTGACAAAAATACGTACCAATGTCGATGATGATGAATCACTTGTTGCAACATGATAAAGATGAGGCACGAAGACAACCTGCTTTGAGCATCAACTAGATACTCATCAATGGCAGAAATAATGGTAAAATCAAAGTCTCACGGGAGCCATGTACAAATGTGTACAATCTAAGTCTCAACTAGAGCCATGCACCAATTCTCACAAGATATTCCTAATCTACATGTACAAGAGGATTGCATCAAATAGTCATCAAAGACAAGATACAAATAGGTGTGGCACTTTATGATAGTGCGAGTACAACATTGCTCATGCAAGAGCATGTTAGATATAATGTACCACTAAGAGGAGGGTAAATCAGTGGTTCTCAATCTTTTTTTTTTAACTATCCTATGTGTGTATACCGGTTATCAAATCTAGCTCAATGTAGAATTACCGGTTAGTGGGGAGACTCATCACAAATGCATTCACGCATAAAGGGACATCACATAAAACCAACATATATGAGGAAAACCCAAGATGGGAAAAACCTTGGTGAGAAATGCTGCTGGAGTCTACTGCTCCAATCCAACCTTACAATGAATCTTTGATTACACTATTTACGACACCAACCCAAGGAGCACCAACCCCTGATTTAGGGCACCAATCCAAAGAGCACCAACCTCTGATTTTAGGGAACCAACTCAACGAGTTACAACCCCTGCACTGAGCTACAACTCAGTGATCTACAAAATACATCATTATTTACAAAAGTAATAACCAGTTATAGGTGAATTTTGCAACCATTGCATATAATATCTCTACCAGTATCACCCCTTCTCTTCCTTACTAGTTCTCTATTCTTCCTGTCACTCTACCTCTCTTTAGCTTTCAGCTAGATCACTATCTTCTACTCTATACTACACTCTTCTATTGTTGCCTTACCAGATTAATTCTATTGGTTACCTTTCTTCTTCTTTTGCTCTGTTAAATCTCCTCTTCACTCACTCTGCACTTCAAAAATCTCTACTGTCTTCCAGCTAGTTCAAGTATTGTCGGTTGGCTTCACTAATACTCTCTCGCAGATTGCTGGTTGCTTTAACCTTACCAGTTAAACCTCCTTTAAAACCTATTATAGGTTGTCTTTGTTAGGTCCCCGAGATAACTAAGAGCGGGGGGGTGAATCAGTTGTCTAATAAATTCAAACCAAAAAACACTTAACCAAATTAATGCTTAATACCGGTAAACCAGTTAAGTGTGTTGGTAGATAGTGTTAACAGTAAATTTCTATACCGGTAAATATTAATGCATGAAACACAAACATAAAGTCATCCACAACACATAACACCAATATTTTTACGTGGAAACCCTGTAAGGGGAAAAACCATGGTGGGAAATCTTACCCACAATCAAATGATACTACTACAGATAGTAAGTGTACATAAATGGGGTTTGCACATGCAGAAAGGCCAACAGCCTAGAGCTCACTGCTCAATCACAAAAATGGGAGTCACACTAACTACAGTTGGATGGTTAAATCCAATAAGAATGTATTGCACAAAATAGCATCTTCATATATTGGATTCAATACCGGTGTAATGCTAATATGCTTTCATAAAAACCTAGGTTCACCTTCAAATGATGTCTTCATGTATACCTCTGCTTAATCTCGCATATACCTTCACACAATTCTTTTTCACATTCCACATTTGATCTTACAAATAAGATCTTACATTTATACCATAACCTAAGACCAATTTTAGTAGGTCGGCTCTACAAGATATTACAATAAAATATTTTACAAATAATATAATATCTGATGCAATAACCGATTAAACATGTCAGCTTAATGCATTTACACAAATATTAAATCATCTCCATAGCGTGCCATGCTGATCTGGAAAAGATAAACCTATCAGTGTAACCCTAGCTAACCCTGGACCTATTTGCCGGTAAAGGCAAATATGCAAATATGAATATACCAATGATTAATTCTTCAAAACAAAGTCTCCACACGATGTCTTCAACATTACCAAGTGTTTTCCATATCATTCCAAGTGCTGGTGAACATTATATCCTTCCGGTGAACCATATACCAGTAACTGTGCAATAATTATTTGCTTGTCAGTGAATGCTGTTGGATCACAAAAGTGCTAGTGTTTTAGTAGGTGTTGACATCAATGACAAAACCATACCAAAATACCAACAATCTGCCCCTTTGGCATTGATGGCAACACAAGATGGAAAAACCATCAAAGTGCCAAAACAGAAATGCCAAATACCAAAAACCAACAATCTCCCTTAAACAACAATCTCTCCCCCTGGGAGAAACATGTGTTTATCCAAGGATTTTCAATATCAATTTCTCTACCAATCTCTCGTTAAAAGATAATGTGTTTTTCCATAGATATCTCTCCCCCTTTGACATCAAATGCCAAAGTTCATATACAAAATACCAATCAATTCAATATACCAACTACTCCCCCTGAGAAGTAGCTTCCTCATCAAAGACCGGAGTAAAAGATTTGTCTTTCAATTTTGCTGGTTGATGACAATCATCAACTGTCTAAGTCTCTACCGGTGGTGGTATGACTCCAAGCTGATCTCTGAGATATTCAAAAGTCTCTTTAGGCAAAGGTTTTGTGAAAATATCTGCAAGTTGTTCTTTAGTATTCACATAAACCAGTTTTATCTCTTTTTCTTCAACTTTTTCCCTTAGAAAATTTAGTTTGATAGAAACATGTTTTGTTTTAGAATGTAATACCGGATTCTTAGATATATCAATTGTTGCAATGTTATCACAATATATAGTAATAGGTTCCTTGCATTTTACCTTTATGTCTTTCAACATTTGTTTAAGCCATAGTACTTATGTACAGTTAGTTGCTACTACAACATATTCTGATTCTATTGTTGATAAAGATGTACAACTCTATTTCTTACTCAACCAAGAAACTAATCTCTTTCCAAGAAAGAATGCTCTGTCGGTGGTGCTTTTTCTATCATCCACATCTCCTGCCCAATTTGCATCTGTGTATGCACATAGATCAAAATTTGCAGTGCCTTGTAAGTACCAAAAAAGTCTTTTTACTACCGATTCATGATTTTCCTTAGGATTACTTTGAAATCTAGAAACAATACATGCTGCATTCATAATATCAGGCCTAGTTTGTGTCAAATATAGTAAACCTCCTATCATGGATTTGTATCTAGTTGGATTAACAGGTGAAGATTCATCTCTTTGAGATAATTTGTCATTTGTAGTCATAGGTGTGCTTACCGGTTTAGAGTTCTCCATCCCAAACTTCTTTAGTAACTCTTTTAGGTACTTGGATTCACTCAAAAATATACCTTTATCAGTCTGTGAAATCTGCAATCCTAAAAAGAATTTTATTTCTCCAATCATAGACATTTCAAATTTTTGCTGCATTTTAATATAGAATTCCTTACATAATCCATCTTCTCCTCCAAAGATTATATCATCAATGAATATTTCTATAATCAAGATATCATCATTAGTTATTTTGTAATATAAATTGTTGTCTGCATTTCCTTTAGTAAAACCAATCTTTAAAAGATACTTATCCAACCTTGCATACCAAGCTCTTGGGGCTTGTTTCAGTCCATACAGAGCTTTTCTTAACCTGCAAACCATATCATTGTCATTTGTCAAATAAAATCCATCAGGTTGTTCAATATAGACCTCCTCTTCAAGATCTCCATTCAAGAATGCACATTTAATATCCATTTGATAAACTTTGTAGTTCTTGTGAGCTACAAAAGAAAAGAATAATCTAACTGCCTCAATTCTAGCTACTGGTGCAAAGGTTTCATTGTAAACAACTCTTTCTTTCTGAGAATATCCCTTACACACTAGTCTTGCTTTATTTCTGACAACCTTACCATCTTCATTAAGTTTGTTTCTAAATACCCATTTGGTTCCAATTACATTTTTATCTTTAGGCGGGGGAACTAATGTCCAAGTATTATTTTTCTCAATTTGTCCTAATTCTTCTTCCATAGCTTTAATCCAAAATTTGTCTTAACATGCCTCATTGATAGATGATGGTTCAATTTGCGAAATAAGACATACCTCTTCATTTTTCAATCTTCCTCTTGTCATAACTCCTTTAAATTTGTTTCCAATTATCTGATCTTCAGAATGATTGAATCTTACATACCAGGGTGTCTTAGTTTGTTGTTGTTCTTCGATTACTGTGGAATCCTCTGATGGTACTGGGGTAATTGGATCTTCATTCTGTACCGGTGGATTTATTGTAGGTTCATTTGTCATAATTTTCTATTGCCAGTTCAGAGTCTATATACCTTGAAGTTCCTCTTAATTGTTCATCAATCTTTACATTTGTACTCTCAACAATTTTCTGCAATCTCTTATTAAAACATCTATATACCTTTCTCTTAGATGAGTAACCAAGAAATATTCCTTCATCACTTCTAGGATCAAATTTGCCAATATACTCATCTCTTCTAATATAACATTTACTTCAAAAAATTCTAAAATACTTAAGAGTAAGAGTATTACCAAACCATAGTTCATGAGGGGTCTTATCGGTTTCACCTTTGATGTGAACTTTGTTGAATGTATAGACGGCTATGCTAACTACTTCTCTCCAATATATATGTGGTAAATTTTCTTTAGATAACATACTTCTTGCTACATCCAAGATAGTTCTATTTTTCCTTTCAACAACTCCATTCTATTGTGGTGTCCAAGGTGCTGATAACTATCTTCTGATTCCATTCACTTCACAGAATGTATTAAAGTCCTTAGATGTGAATTCACCTCCTTGGTCTGATCTTAAACATTTTAACTTTCTTACCAGTTTCATTTTCAACCATTGCTTTGAAGAGTTTGAACTTTCCAAGTGCTTTTGATTTTTCTCTGAGAAAAGTGACCCAACACATTCTAGAATAATCATCAATAATTAGCATGAAATATCTATCACCTTGTAAGCTTTTAGTTCTAGCTAGACCACATAAACCAGTGTGAATCAAATCAAGAGCATTATTGGATTTTTCTGGAATACTTTTGAAACTAGCTCTAACTTGTTTTCCAGATTGACATTCCTTACAAATTGTATTCTGAGGTTTCACAATTTTAGGTAGATCTCTAACTACCTTAGAAGTACTGATCTTCACCATGCAATCAAAGTTTACATGACAGAGTCTCTTATGCCATAACCAACTTTCATCTATATGAGCAATCAAACATGCCTTTTCACTGTTATTCAAATGAAAGATATTACCTCTAACCTGATTTCCAGTTGCAATTTCCAAACCAGTTCTATTCATGATTTTGCAGTTTCCATTTTTAAATTGTAACTGAAATCCTTTCTCAACCAATTGACCAACACTTAAAAGATTATGCTTTAATCCTTCAACATAATAGACATTGTTAGTGTTATGCTTACCATCAAGAGATATTGTACCCTTACCTTTGATTGAACAAGCTTTGTCATCTCCAAATCTTACTAAATCTCCATTGTATTCTTGAAAGTTCAAGAATTTACCTTTGTCTCTTGTCATATGATGTGAACATCCTAAGTCAATGATCCATTCATCCTTTACTTCAACTTTAGCTGCTAGGGCTTATTCTACCGATTGAGCAGTAGGTGTCGATTGATCTTCTGTTATAGCAACAAAAACCCATCCATTGTCTGTTGGATCCTCATCAGAATCATTAGTCACTCCTTCATCAGCAATGTAACAAGATTTGTCTTTGTTCTTCTTAAATCTGTATTTCTGATATTCAAGATTAGGCTTGTATATTCTTCTATCTTCTTCTCTTAGTCTAGCATGTCTATCAGGGCATCTCGAAGCCATATGACCAATCTTATTGTAGTTGAAACATTTAAAGGGTGTTTTACCTTCATACTTACTTCCAACTTGACCTTTTGGCATTTTCCTTGCAAATAGTGCTTCAAGTTCTTCAAGCTCTTCATTTTCCTTCCTAGTTTCTTCAAGTTCTCTTGCATAGAAGGCTTTCCAATCTAATTTTTCAAATGATGGAGCAGATGATGTTGATGCTTTAAAGGCCAAATCTGTTTTTATAGTAGCAACAAGACCAAATTCCTCAATTTCAAAGGCTGAAAGTTTTCCAATCAATGTATCCCTAGTTATTGATGTATTAGGCATTGTTCTCAACTCATTTATAGTAGTAACCTTCATTTTATATGCTGGTGGCAATCCTCTTAGGATTTTTGAAACAATTTCATCCTCACTTAAGGTTCCTCCACAACATTTAATACCCAAAACAATTTCATTTACTCTTTCCATAAAAGCATAAATCCTTTCATCTTCTTCCATTTTTAGATGTTCATACCTGACTCGGAAGCTTTCAAGTTTTGCAATCTTGACTGTGGGATCTCCTTCATTCAGTGTTCTCAAATGATCCCAAAGAGCTTTAGTAGTAGACCTATCTGATAATCCCATGATTTGTTGATCTAATCTGATTTGTTTATCAGATCAACAAATCATGGGATTATCAGATAGGTCTACTACTAAAGCTATTTGGGATCATTTGAGAACACTGAATGAAGGAGATCCCATAGTCAAGATTGCAAAATGTGAAATCTTCTGAGTCAGGTATGAACATTTGAAAATGGAAGAAGATGAAAGGATTTCTGCTTTTATGGAAAGAGTAAATGAAATTGTTTTGGGTATTCAATGTTGTGGAGGAACCTTAAGTGAGGATGAAATTGTTTCAAAAATCCTAAGAGGATTGCCACTAGCATATAAAATGAAGGTTACTACTATAAATGAGTTGAGAACAATGCCTAATACATCAGTAACTAGGGATACATTGATTGGAAAACTTTCAGCCTTTGAAATTGAGGAATTTGGTCCTATTGCTACTATAAAAACAGATTTGGCCTTTAAAGCATTAACATCATTTGCTCCATCATTTGACAAATTAGATTGGAAAGCCTTCTATGCAAGAGAACTTGAAGAAACTAGGAAGGAAAATGAAGAGCTTGAAGAACTTGAAGCACTATTTGCAAGGAAAATGCCAAAAGGTCTAGTTGGAAGTAAGTATGAAGGTAAAACACCCTTTAAATGTTTCAACTACAATAAGATTGGTCATATGGCTTCGAGATGCCCTGATAGACATGCTAGACTAAGAGAAGAAGATAGAAGAATATACAAGCCTATTCTTGAATATCAGAAATACAGATTTAAGAAGAACAAAGACAAATCTTGTTACATTGTTGATGAAGGAGTGACTAATGATTCTGATGAGGATCCAGCAGACAATGGATGGGTTTTTGTTGCTATAACAGAAGATCAACTGACACCTACTGCTCAACCAGTAGAATAAGCCCTAGCAGCTAAAGTTGAAGTAAAGGATGAATGGATCATTGACTCAAGATGCTCACATCATATGACAAGAGACAAAGGTAAATTCTTGAACTTTCAAGAATACAATGGAGATTTAGCAAGATTTGGAGATGACAAAGCCTGTTCAATCAAAGGTAAGGGTACAATATCTCTTGATGGTAAGCATAACACTGAAAATGTCTACTATGTTGAAGGATTAAAGCATAATCTTATAAGTGTTGGTCAATTAGTTGAGAAGGGATTTCAGTTACAATTTAAAAATGGAAAATGCAAAATTATGAATAGAACTGGTTTGGAAATTGCAATCGGTAATCAGACTAGAGGTAATATCTTTCATTTGAATAACAGTGAAAAGACATGCTTGATTGCACATATAGATGAAAGTTGGTTATGGCATAAGAGACTATGTCATGTAAACTTTGATTGCATGGTAAAAATCAGTACTTCCAAGGTAGTTAGAGATCTACCTAAAATTATGAAACCTCAGATTACAATTTGTAAGGAATGTCAATTTGGAAAACAAGTTATAGCTAGTTTCAAAAGTATTCCAGAAAAATCCAATAATGCTCTTGATTTAATTCACATTGATTTATGTGGTCCAACTAGAACTAAAAGCTTACAAGGTGATAGATATTTCATGCTAATTATTGATGATTATTCTAGAATGTGTTGGGTTACTTTTCTCAAGGAAAAATCAGAAGCACTTGGAAAGTTCAAACTGTTCAAAGCAATGGTTGAAAATGAAACCGGTAAGAAAATCAAATGTTTAAGATCAAATCAAGGAGGAGAATTCACATCTAAGGACTTTAATAAATTTTGTGAAGTGAATGGAATCAGAAGTCAATTATCAGCACCTCGGACACCACAACAAAATGGAGTTGTTGAAAGGAAAAACAAAACTATCTTGGATGCAACAAGAAGTATGTTATCTGAAGCAAATTTGCCACAAGTGTATTGGAGAGAAGCAGTTAGCACTGCTGTCTATACATTCAACAAAGTTCACGTCAAAGGTGAAACCGTTAAGACCCCTCATGAACTATGGTTTGTTAATACTCCTACTCTTAAGTATTTTAGAATTTTTGGAAGTAAATGTTATATTAGAAGAGATGAGTATATTGGCAAATTTGATCCTAGAAGTGATGAAGGAATATTTCTTGGTTATTCATCTAAGGGCAAGGCATATAGATGTTTTAATAAGTGATTGTAGAAAATTGTTGAGAGTACAAATGTAAAGATTAATGAACAATTCAGAGGAGCTTCAAGGTATATAGACTTTGAATCGGCAACAGAAATTGTGATAAATGAACCTACACTAAATCCACTAGTACAGAATGAAGATCCAACTACCCCGGTACCATCAGAGGATTCCACACTAATTGAAGAACAACAGCAAACTAAGACACCCCGGTATGTAAGATTGAATCATTCTGAAGATCAGATAATTGAAAACAAATTTAAAGGAGTTATGACAAGAGGAAGATTGGCAAATGAAGAGGTATGCCTTATTTCTCAAATTGAACCACCATCTATTAATGAGGCATGTGAAGATAAATTTTGGATTAAAGCTATGGAAGAAGAATTAGGACAAATTGAGAAAAATAATACTCAGACATTAGTTCCCCGGCCTAAAGATAAAAATGTAATTGGAACCAAATGGGTATTTAGAAACAAACTTAATGAAGATGGTAAGGTTGTCAGAAATAAAGCAAGACTAGTGTGTAAGGGATATTCTTAGAAAGAAGGAGTTGATTACAATGAAACCTTTGCACCGGTAGCTAGAATTGAGGCAGTCAGATTATTCTTGGCTTTTGCAGCTCACAAGAACTACAAAGTTTATCAAATGGATATTAAATGTGCATTCTTGAATGGAGATCTTAAAGAGGAAGTCTATATTGAACAACCTGATGGATTTTCTTTGATAGATGACAATGATATGGTTTGCAGGTTAAGAAAAGCTCTGTATGGATTGAAACAAGCCCTAAGAGCTTGGTATGCAAGGTTGGATAAGTATCTTTTAAAGATTGGTTTTACTAAAGGAAATGCAGACAACAATTTATATTACAAAATAACTAATGATGACATCTTGATTATAGAAGTATTCGTTGATGATATAATCTTTGGAGGAGAAGATGGATTATGTAAGGAATTTTCTATTAAAATGCAGCAAGAATTTGAAATGTCTATGATTGAAGAAATAAAATTCTTTTTAGGATTGCAGATTTCACAGACTAATAAAGGTATATTTTTGAGTCAATCCAAGTACTTGAAAGAATTACTAAAGAAATTTGGGATGGAGAACTCTTAACTGGTAAGCACACCTATGACTACAAATGACAAATTATCTCAAAGGGATGAATCTACACCTGTTAATCCAACTAGATACAAATCTATGATAGGAGGTTTACTGTATTTGACACAAACCAAGCCTGATATTATGAATGTAGTATGTATTGTTTCTATATTTCAAAGTAATCCTAGGGAAAATCATGAATCAACAGTAAAAAGGATTTTTCGGTACTTACAAGGCATTGCAAATCTTGGATTATGGTATCCTAGAGATGAAAATTTTGATCTATGTGCATACACAGATGCAAATTGGGCAGGAGATGTGGATGATAGAAAAAGCACCACTAGAGGAGCACTCTTTCTTGGAAAGAGATTAGTTTCTTGGTTGAGTAAGAAACAGAGTTGTACATCTTTATCAACATCAGATTTAGAATATGTTGCAGAAGCAACTAACTGTACACAGGTACTATGGCTTAAGCAAATGTTGAAAGACATAAAGGTAAAATGAAAACAACCTATTACCATATATTGTGATAACACTGCAGCAATTGATATATCTAAGAATCCAGTATTACACTCTAAAACTAAACATGTTTCTATCAAACTGAATTTTCTAAGGGAAAAAGTTGAAGAAAAGGATATAAAACTAGTTTATGTGAATACTAAAGAACAGCTTGTAGATATTTTCACAAAACCTTTACCTAAGGAGAATTTTGAATATCTCAGAGATCAGCTTGGAGTCATACCACCACCTTTAGAAATTTAGACAGTTGATGATTGTCATCAACCAGTAGAATTGAAAGACAAATCTTTTACTCTGATCTTTGATGAGGAAGCTACTTCTCAGGGGGAGTAGTTGGTATATTGAATTGACTGGTATTTTGTATATGAACTTTGGCATTTGATGTCAAAGGGGGAGAGATATCTATGGAAAAACACATTATCTTTGAGGAAAGATTGATAGAAAGATTGGTATTGAAAATAAATCTTTGGATAAACACATGTTGCTCCTAGGGGGAGAGATTGTTGTTTAGGAGAGATTGTTTGTTTTTGGTATTTGGGATTTCTATTTTGGCACTTTGATGGTTTTTCCATCTTGTGTTGCCATCAATGCCAAAGGGGGAGATTGTTGGTATTTTGGTATGGTTTTGTCATTGATGTTAACACCTACTGGAACACTAGCACTTTGGAGATCCAACAACATTCACCGACAAGCAAGTAACTATTGCACAGTTACTGGTATATGGTTCACCGGCCGGATATAATGTTCACCGACACTTGGAATGATATGGAAGACACTTGGTAATGTCGAAAATATCGTGTGGACACTTTGTTTTGAAGAATTAATCATTGGTATATTCATATTTGCATATTTGCTTTTACCGACAAATAGGTCTAGGGTTACACCAGTAGGTTTATCTTTTCCAAATCAGCATGGCACGCTATGGAGATGATTTATTATTATTGTAAATGCATTAAGCTGACATGTTCAATCGGTTATTACATCGGATATTATATTGTTTGTAAAATGCTTTTTGTAATATCTTGTAGAGCCAACCTACTAAAATTGGTCTTAGGTTATGGTATAAATGTAAGATCTTATTTGTAAGATCGAATGTGGAATGCAAAAAAGGTTTGTGAGAAGGTATATGCGAGATTAAGCAGAGGTATACACAAAGACATCATTTGAAGGTGAAGCTAGGTTTTTGTAGAAGCATATCAGTATTACACCGGTACTGAATCCAGCATATGAAGATGCTATTTTGTGCAGTACATTCTTATTGGATTTAACCATCCAACTGTAGTTAGTGTGACTCCCATTTTTTGATTGAGCAGTGAGCTCTAGGCTGTTGGCCTTTCTGCATGTGCAAACCCCATCTATGTACACTTACTATCTGTAGTAGTATCATCTGATTGTGGGTAAGGTTTCCCACCATGGTTTTTCCCCTTACAGGGTTTCCACGTACAAATATTGGTGTTATGTGTTGTGGATGAATTTATATTTATGTTTCATGCATTAATCTTTACCGGTATAGCAATTTACTGTTAACACTGTCTACTGGCATACTTAACTGGTTTATTGGTATTAAGAATTAAGTTGGTTAAATGGTTTTTGGTTTGAATTTATTAGACAACTGATTCACCCCCCCCCCCTCTAAGTTTTCTTTGGGACCTAACATCAAATGGATGTGGTATTTTGATGATATTATAGACCAAAAGTTAATTATAATCATTTGAAGTTAGTCTTTCAATTTTAAAACTTTAAATACTCACAAATTTTGCATACAAAGTCTCATTTTTTTTCCTATCACCTCCTTTATCTATCACTTGTCTATCTATACTTATATAATATCTCTTTCTTCTCTATTTTATCATTCCATGTAGATAAATAAATTCCCAAGTTACATGCATCTCTGCATATATCTCCATCTTTCTATTAATATCTCTCCCTCTCCCACTCCATCATTGTCACTCCTTATTTCTATATTTCTCTCTAATAATCTCTCTTCTCTCTATTTATCTCCCTCCTTTACCTTATCCTACCTATACTTATATATTACTTGTCTCTATCACCTCCTTTCTCTCCCTATCTTGTCCCCTCTCTCTCTATATCCCTATAGATCTATCTTCATGTATATTTATATCTCATTATCTCTAAATCTCACTTATTCACTCCATCTCTCCCTCCATTTATCTTACTCTCTCTATCATGCTCTATCTATATCTATCTCTATGTCCATCTTCACATCTCCATCTCTTTCCCTATAAATCTCTCTTTTTATATGTTCCTCTATCTTTATATATATTCCTCTATACATGATTAATCTACTTCTCTGTATCTTCCTCTATCGCCCTCTTGAAGTATCTTTCCCTTTCTATACTTTTATCTCTTTGTTTACTCCTTCTTTATATATTTTTTGTTCTCTCCCCACATCCTTCTCTATAGTGCCTTTATATATTTCTATATCTTCCTCTTTTTCTCTCTCCCTCTCTATCTATCCCTATCTATAATCTCTATCTCTCTTTCTCACTCTCTTTCACTATCTATATATCTCTATCTATCAATATTTCTCTTCCTTTATATCTCTTTGTCTCTTCCTTTTTTTATCTCTCTCTTTACCCCTCTCTATCCATTTTTCTTCATCTCTTCATATATTTATCTTTGTCTTTACCTCTCTCTTTATCTATATCTATTCACCTCCCTCTCCCTTTATCTTCATTTTTTATCTCTATCTTCCTCTCTCCTTTTCAATATCGAGATATGTCTACATCTTTCTATCCATCTTTGTCCTTTAGTTTTTCTCCCTCTCACTTCATACTCTTAAATATCTATATCTCTATTTATGTCCTTGTCCTTTAGTTCTTTTCCCTCTCCTTAGTTCTTCATCTCTCTTCACCCTTATATCTCTCCTTATTTGAAAATTAGTATATATGGTCTCCTAAGGGGTTATATCGTGTCCTAAGGGGTCATAGAACATCATATGACCCCTTAGGACACAATATGACCCATAACGACACCATATGGTGTCCGAAGGGGTCATAAAACACCATATGACCCCTTAAGACACAATAAGACCCCTAATGACACCATATGGTGTCTTAAGGGTTCATAAGACACCAAATGACACCTTAGGACACCATACAACACCTAGTGACACAATGTGGCATCCTAAAGGGTCATATGGTGTCCTAAGGGGTCATAGGACACCATATGACCCCTTAGGACACCATACAACCCATAGCACCATATAGTGTCCCAAGGGGTCATATGGTGTCTTAAGGGGTCAAAGAATGTCATATGACCAATTAGGACACAATACGACCCATGATGACACCTAAGGGGTCATAAGACACCATATGACCCCTTATAACACCATACGATCCCTTACAACACCATATGACCCCTTATAACACCATACGATCCCTTACAACACCATATGGTGTCCTAAGGGGTCATATAACACCATATGACCCCTTATAACACAAGAAGACCCATAATGACACAATATGGTGTCCTTAGGGGTCATATGGTGTCAAGAGACACCATATGACCCCTTAGGACACAATATGACCCCTAACGATACCTAAGGGGTCATATGGTGTCCTAAGCGGTTATATGATGTCCTAGGAACCTTTAGGACATAATATGAACCCTTAGCACACCATACAACCCCTAATGACACCATATGGTGTCCTAAGGGGTCGTAAGACACCATATGACCTGTTAGGACACAATATGACCCCTAACAATACCTAAGGGGTCATAGTGTGTCCTAAGGGGTCATAGGACACCATATGACCCCTAACGACAATATATGGTGTCTTAAGGGGTCATATTGTGTCCTAAGGGTTCATAGGAGACCATATGACTAGTAAAAACACAAAATGACACCTAACAATACCTAAGGGGTCATATGGTGTTCTAATGGGTCATAGGACACAATATGACCCCTTAGCACACCATACCACCCCTAATGACACCATATGGTGTCTTAAGGGGTCATAGAACACCATACAATGCATATTGATACTACATTGTGTCCTAAGGGGTTATAGGACACCATATGACACATAACAACATAATATGGTGTCTTAGAGGGTCATAGAACACCATATGACCCCTTAGAATACCGTACAACCCATACTGACACCATCTAGTGTCTTAATGGGTCATAAGACACAATATTACCCCTTAGGACATAATATGACCCCTAACGATGTCATATAGTGTCCCAATGGGTCATAGGATACCATATGACCTCTTAGGACACCATACGACATCATACCACCCTTTACGACAACATATGGTATGGTATCGTAAGGCGTCATATGGTATCCTAAGGGGTCATATAACACCATATGACCCCTTAGAACACAAGAAGACCCATAATGACACGATATGGTGTCGTAAGGGTTCATATGGTGTCATGAGACACCATATGACCCCTTAGGAAACAATATGACCCCTAAGGAAACAATATGACCCCTAATGATACCTAAGGGGTCATATGGTGTCCTAAGGGGTTATATGATGTCCTAGAAACCTTTAGGACACAATATGACCCCTTATCACACCATACAACCCCTAATGACACCATATGGTTTCTTAAGGGGTTATACAATATGACCCCTAACAACACCTAAGGGGTCATATTGTATCCTAAGGGGTCATATAATGTCATATGGCACCTTATAACATAGGAAGACCCATAACAACATGATATGGTGTCCTAAGGGGTCATATGGTGTCAGGAGACACCATATGACCCCTTAGGACATAATATGACCCGTAACGATACGTAAGGGGTCATATGGTGTCCTAAAGGGTTATATAATGTCTTAGGAACCTTTAGGGGACAATATGACCCCTTAGCACACCATACAACCCCTAACGACACCATATGGTGTCCTAAGGGGTTGTAGGACACCATATGACCCATTAGGACATAATATGAGCCCTAACAACACCTAAGGGGTCATATTGTGTCGTAATGGGTCATAGGACACCATATGACCCCTAACGACACTATATGGTGTCTTAAGGGGTCATATTATGTCCTAAGGGGTCATAGGACACTGTATGACCCCTAATGACACAAAATGACACCTAATGATACTTAAGGGGTCATATGGTGTTCTAAGGGGTCATAGGACACAATTTGACCCCTTATCACACCATATGACCCGTAATGACACCATATGCTATCCTAAGGAGTCATATGGTGTCCTAAGGGGTCATAGAACACCATATGACCCCTTAGGACACCATACGATACATAATGACACTATATGGTGTCCTAAGGGGTCATAGGACACCATATGACCCCTTAGAGGACCATACAACCCATAACAATATAATATGGTGTCCTAGAGGGTCATAGAACACCATATGACCCCTTAGAACACCATACCACCCATAACGACACCATGTGGTGTCTTAAGAGGTCATAGGACACCATTTGACCCCTTAGCACACCATATGACCCCTAATGACACCATATGGTGTCCTAAAGAGTCATATGGTGTCCTAAGGGATCATAGAACACCATATGACCCCTTAGGACACCATATGACCCCTTAGAGGACTATATAACCCATAACAACATAATATGGTATCTTAGAGGGTAATAGAACACCATACGACCCATAATGACACCATGTGGTGTTTTAAGGTGTCATAAGAAACAATATTACCCCTTAGGACATAATATGACCCCTAACAACATCATATAGTGTCCTAAGGGATCATAGGACACCATATGACCCCTTAGGACACCATAGGACCCCTTGCGACACTATACCACCCTTTACTACACCATATGGTTTCCTAAGGGGTCATATGGTATCCTAACGGGTCATATAATACCATATGACCCCTTTGAACACAAGAAGACCCATAACCACATGATATGGTGTCCTAAGGGGTCATATGGTGTCATGAGACACCATATGACTCCTTAGGACACAATATGACCTCTAACAATACCTAAGGGGTCATATGGTGTCCTAAGGGGTTACATGATGTCCTAGGAACCTTTAGAACACAATATGACCCCTTAGCACACCATACACCCCCTAACGACACAATATGGTGTCCTAAGGGGTTATAGGAAACCATATAACCCGTTAGGACATAATATGACCCCTAACAACACCTAAGGGGTCATATTATGTCCTAAGGGGTCATAGGACACCATATGACCCCTAAGGACACTGTATGGTGTATTAAGGGGTCATATTGTGTGCTAAGGGGTCATAGGACACCATATGACCCCTTAGCACTCCATATGACCCCTAACGACACCATATGGTGTCATAAGGGATCATATGGTGTCCTAAGGGGTCATATAACACCATATGACCCCTTAGGATACCATACGACACATAATGACACTATATGGTGTCCTAAGGGGTCATATGGTGTTCTAAGGGGTCATATGGTATCCTAAGCGGTCATAGGACACTATATGACCCCTTAGGAGACCATATGACCCATACCAACATAATATGATGTCTTAGAAGGTCATAGAACACCATATGACCCCTTAGAACACCATACGACCCATAACGACACCATGTGGTGTCCTAAGGGGTCATAAGACCCAATATGACCCCTTAGGACATAATGTGACCCCTAACGATGTTATATAGTGTCCTAAGGGGTCATACAAAACCATATGACCCCATAGAACACCATATGACCCCTTAGAACACCATAAGGCCCTTTACGACACCATATGGTGTCCTAAGGAGTCATATGGTATGTTAAGGGGTCATATAAAACCATGTGACCCCTTAGAACACCTTATGACCCCTTAGAATACAAGAAGACCCATAACAACATGATATGGTGTCGTAAGGGGTCATATGGTGTCATGAGACACCATATGACCCCTTAGGACACAATATGACCCCTAACGATATCTAAGGGGTCATATGGTGTCCTGAGAAGTTATATGATGTCCTAAGAATCTTTAGGACACAATATGACCCCTTAGCACACCATACAATCCCAAATGACACCATATGGTGTCCTAAGGGGTCATAGGACACCATATGATCCGTTAGGACACAATATGACCCTTAGCAACACCTAAGGGGTCATATTGTATCCTAAGGGGTCATAGGACATCATATGACCCCTAATGACATAAAATGACGCCTAACGATATTTAAGGGGTCATATGGTGTTATAAAGGATCATAGGGCACCATATGACCCCTTAGCACACCATATGACCCTTAATGACACCATATGGTGTCCTAAGGGGTCATAAAACACCATATGAACCCTTAGGAAACCATAGAATGCATAATGAAACCATATGGTGTCCTAAGGGGTCATAGGACACCATATGACCCCTTAGGAGACCATACGACCCATAACAACATAAAAATGGTGTCCTAAGGGGTCATAGAACACCATATGACCCCTTAGAACACCATACGACCCATAATGACACCATGTGGTGTCCTAAGGGGTCATAAGACACAATATGACCCCTTAGGACATAATATGACCCTTAACAAAGTCATATAGTGTCCTAAGGGGTCATAGGACACCGTATGACTCCTTAGGACACAATACGACCCCTTAGGATATAAAATAAACCTCAATGACACCTAAGGGGTCATAGGACACCATACGACACATAAAAACACCAAATGGTATCCTAAGGGGTCATATGGTGTCCTAAGGTGTCATAGGACACCATACGACCCATAGCACCATATAGTCTCCCAAGCATATGGTGTCCTAAGGGGTCATACAACATCATATGACCCATTAGGACATAATAAGACCTCTAATGACACCTAATGGGTCATATAGTGTCCTAAGGGTTCATAGGACACCATATGACCCCTTAGGACACCATATGTCTCCTTGCGACATCATATGGTGTACCAAGGTATCATATGGTATCCTAAGGGGTCGTATAATGTCCTAAGGGGTCATATGGTGTCCTAAGGGGTTATAGAACACCATATGACCCCTTAGGACACCATAAGACCCATAACAACACCATATGATGTCCTAAGGGGTCATATGGTGTCCTAAAGTGTCATGGGACACCATATGACCTCTTAGAACATAGTATGAGCCCTAACAAAACCTAATGGATCATATGGTGTCTAAGGGGTCATACGATGTCTTGTGACCCCTTAGGACACAATATGACCCCTTAGCACACCATACAACCCCCAACGACACCATATGACCTGTTCGGACACAATATGACCCCTAAAAATACCTAAGGGGTCATATGGTGTCCTAAGGGGTCATAAGATACCATATGATCCCTTAACACACCATAGACCCTTAATGACACCATATGACCCCTTAGAACACCATAAGACTTATAACAACATCATATGGTGTCCTAAGGTGTCATATGGTGTCCTAAAGGTTCATGAGACACCATATGACCCTTTAGGACACCATATTCTCTCTCACATTATTTCTTTTCCTCAATTACCCTTGATCACCTCTCTCCTCCTATGGGTTTATAGATACTTCCCTCTCCCCTTCTACCCACCCTCTAATTACTCTCTATGTCTCTCTTCACCTCTGTCCTCATCTCTCTTCTCTCTTTGTTGATACTTTCCCCTCTCCCCCTCTCCTCCTACCCCATAATAATCTCAAACTCTCCCTCTCATTCTCTCTTCACCCCAATCACTCCCTCCCTCTCTCTCTTCGCCTTCCACCTAATTACCTATAATATCTCTCACACCCTCTCTTCCCCCCAATTAATATCTCCTTCTCACCTCTCTCCCCCTCTCCTTTTTTGATACTTTCGTACGCCTCTCCTTGTCCCCTCTGAATTTTGTTGCTAGAGATAAGAAGGAAAAGAAGAGAGACTAGTCTAGATCTTAGGGAAGAGAGAGTGACATCGAGGAGGAAATTATGAAAAGGTAGAAATATAAGCACCTTGTAGAGCTTGAGAGATTTAATGAGGTATTCATTGATAGTTAGAGATATAGATCTAGAGAGAGATGTATAAATATGGACAAAAGAGAGGGAGGAAGAATCAAATAGGTGGAGTGATAGGTTTAAGAGAGAGAGGTGGAGAAAGGAACAAACATAGATAACATGGTTTATCAAAATTTATCGAACTCAATAAAATTCATAAATTTTCTATTATTAATTAATTACTTATTTAGTTTATTTTGAGATGATTGTTACAAAAATTCATGCAATACGGAAATCATATAAAAAAGTGATGAGTTTTTTATGTTATAAAAATGAAGGATGAATTTAAATTAATTATAATTATTTTTAAAAAAAAAATTGAAAATATACCTATTCCATATCATAGATCTCTTAATTACCTTTCCAATGCCTATAAAAAATCAAAATTTCGATATCAAACGCAAAAGTTATGCCCAATTTACTAAAATATATTTTTTTATTTCAAAAATATAAAATAAAATCATCCGATTTTACAACATAAATTTTTCCCTCCACATTTTGGTTCGGGTTTGCTTTGAGATTTGGCTTGGAAGTGACAAGCCTGGAAAGTCAACTAAAAAAATGTGTTTTTCAGTATTCCTTGATTTTCCAGACATTACATTGGTGGCTGACGACTTTTTTTATAGCCAAAATTGATAAAACAAAAAGGGTTTTTTAAGGGCATTCTTAGCTTTCCAACAATATAAGACTTGCTTTATTTTGACTTTAATAAATAATTATTATTTATTTTCTAATTGAATTCTGACAAAAGTCCTGATTGATAGACTGATTGAAAAATACTCATAACTTTCAAACTACATAACATTTTTTGAATCTGAAACATGCGTCACATCCTATGCTTCATCTACTATAGGGAAAAATTTAAAAAAATTGAATTTCATCAGGTTTTGACCAAGTTAAGGTGGTCAGACGTAGGAGTTTCTGAATTTCTGAAAAGTTGTAGTAAAAAAATCATAAATAATTATTTACTTTATAAAAAATTATAAAAAAATATGTGTCACATTTGGACATGAGTTTAATACTTATATTATAAATCTTATAAAAAAATATTATTTTATTGTGATTAGGGTGGTCAGATATACACCTTCTTCTTATCTTTTTCTTGAAATTTTTGTACCACTGCATTGAAATTTGAAATTTTCATCAAATAGGATTTTTTTTTTTCAAAAAACAACTAGTAGCTTAGAAACTACATTCAATTTTCTATAGATTCTCTTCTTACATATTTTTAATATAATGTTCATAACTTATTCAATTTTTCATGTCAAGTTGCATAACTCTAATTTTTTGAAATTTCATTGCCACTTAAGGGCTTGTTTTGGCACACCATGATCGTGCACATACTTAGATCGGCAAGTGTTATCTATTCCAGATCAGCACGACACACAATGGAGATGTTTTATTGATTGACTATTATTATAAATGCATTATGTCGACATGATGTATTGCATATTGATTCCTTTGTAATTGATTTAATTGTAATATTCTTAGTGAACTGACCTACACATTTGGTCTTAGGTTTTGGTACATATGTAAGATCTCATTTGTGAGATTATGGAGAAGACATAAAAATGAATGTAATAAGGTATATGTGAATATAAGCAGAGCTATACACGCAAACATCATTTGAAGATTCAAGGAAGGTATGAAGAAGATAATCAAAGCTTAACCAATACTAAATCCAACATATGAAGATGCTATTTTGAGTAGTACATTGTCATTGGATTTAACCATCCAATTGTAGTCAGTGTGACTCCCATTTTGTGATTGAGCAATGAGCTCTAGGCAGTTGGCCTTTCTGCATGTGCAAACCCCATTTGTACACACATACTATCTATAGTAGTATCATCCAATTGTGGGTAAGGTTTCCCACCATGGTTTTTCGCCTTACAGGGTTTCCACGTACAAATATATGTGTTATGTGTTGTAGATGTTATTTGTCTTTTTGTTTCATGCATTAAACTTTACCAGTACTATTATTAACTGTTAAACTATCTATTGGTATTAAGTTTGGTTAAGTTATATTTGGGTTGAAATTAATAGACAACTGATTCACCCCCCCCCCCCTATCAGTTGCCTCCAGGTCCTAACAGTCAACACTCACACCGGTTGACATCATGATGTCTCATACACCTGGGATCAACTACAGGTCCATCACACTATCATTTAGGACAACTTCTGATATCATCAAAGACATAAATCATCTGTCCAGGCCACCAGAGCCATTACAACACAATTGGAACATATTGACCCATATATTCTTCAATACCAGTAAGTGTCCCGACCGAAAACATACTCCACCTGTCAGTTTACTATACCAGCTCAATATCTCTGCCAGTATACTTTGTCCACTGGCTCTTTCTGGTGTCACATCTCACTTTGATACTTACAGCAGTGATCCATCTCACCTGTGTGAATGTGTAGCCAAGATATCAATTGCACACATTCTATTATCTCATCTTTTTCATCATGCCAGTGATTGCCCATCCTTTCCTTTGTCCTTCTCAACATATGGGGGTGAATGATCCGATCAACATATAGCTCCCCTTAAGGATCTACATCTCCTTTAAACTTTAGGAGATATCACTTGTGCATTGAGTGCATAGTGTTGGTGCATGGTCATTTTCTCTTCCTTTTTCCTCCATACTTGCTTGGACTCCCTCCTCTTCTCATTTGTAGCTTTTGGATCAAGTCTCATATTCTTCTACTGATAGGTCTTTTCTTTACCAAGTTCTATAGTATGACAAGATACATTGCTATAGAAACATACTGCACTCATCCCAACTGGATGAACGAAAGACCTTCTATCAGACCAGTTTGATCTTCTTCTCAGGGTCATGCCATTGTAGCCCGCTACGAGTTTCATCTGACTTCTTGATCTTGCGGGAGCATCTCTCCTTTGGGCATAGTTGTTATGCCAACTACCATGTGCATGAAACATCTTCTTCTTGCACTCATTACTTCTATGGCCAGATCCATTGCAATTATAACATATATAATTTATATTTCTTGAGGCATCAAATGGACTCTAGTTAGCATAGCCAAGAGTGGGCTTGTGCATGTTTCTACATTCTAAAGTTTTATGCTCAAATGCATTATGTCTTCTACAAACTGAATTGTTATTCCTAGGAAGAACATTTTTTCTATTCCTAGAGACCATTTCGCATTCCTCTACCCTATGGCCATATCCTTTACAAGAAAAAACAGTATTTGGAGAATGGAGACAAATTACAAATTCATTTTGCCAAACATGAGGTGATCTGACTGGTTTGGCTTCTCCACTTCTACTTCTCTGGGGTCCTGCATCTCTTTGTCTTCCACCGGTGGGGAATCTCTTAGTCTGCTTTCTTACATTCTTGTTTCTAGTGAGCCCATCTTCTCTTTGCTTTCCCTTTCCTTTAAGATCTGCATTGTTTCTTCCTGTTGCGCCGATCTTTAGTTTTAGCCTCAAGTCCTCACCGGTTGTAGCTAGGTCAACCTTATTTCTTGGTGCACTTCATACTGTAAAGGTATGATCCTTGTTATCTCCATTAGAGGAGACAAACTGAATGTCCTTGTGAGAGACATCCTCACTTGTGGAGCATTCATCGACAACATATCCTAATCCTCCGGTATCCTTGGTGTGTTTTTGTTTACTCAACATTTGGTCCAAGGCCTCAGTGTTGCCATCATACCATATCCTTACCTTGAGCTCATTTTGACACTTCTCAAGGTCTTTCCTGATGCTCTCCATTTCTCCTTTTAGGTCTTGACATTCTTTGTCCTTTGTCTCCACTTCTAGCTGGAGATCCTCACATCTTCTCTCCTTAGCATCAAAGACTAATTTCAACTCACCAGTCAATCCTTTTGCTTCTTCTAGTTGAGATGCCAATATGTAGATATTATTATTTTATTCTTCAAGGCATATTCTCAACTGGTTGCATTCTTCATGAACTAAATCTTTGTACCTTTTCAATTCCTTCCGAACATTTTACAGCTCTTCTAGTGCACTTACCAGTTCACATTCAAGATCAACTTTAGCTTCATCTTCATCATCACTTCCAAACACATCTTGGCGGTAAGAGTGATCTGCATGATTACTCTCAAATGTGTGCCTCTCATCTTCTGATTCTTGAGCCATAAAGAGGTGGGTTTCCTCTTCATCATTTTTGTTGTTGCTAACAAATTTGCCTTCATCATCTACAGACATACGTGCTTCATTCCTTTTCTTGTTTCCACAAACTGGTTCTGCAGTGCAAGCTCCATTGCCATAAAGTTTCTTCAATCTATCCCATAAGCTTTTAGCAGATCTACATCTATCCACCAGTGAGGAGACATCACCGGATAGCCCACTGAGTATGGCCTACACTGTTGCATGCTTCATTGCACTGGTTTCTTCTTTCTGCATCTGAATTGGTGGGAGGACAAAATTTACTAGGGAAGCCATTTACAATAGACATCCAGACATCATACCTTAGAGAGGATAAGTGAACTTCCATTATACAACTCCAAATGGAATAGTTAGACCCATTAAACATCGGAGATGGGATTGAAACTAAATAGACTATTGTGTCCTTAAGCTACAATCTATCCAAGTTGGAGAAAGCTCATCTGACTGAGAACCTAGGCTCTGATACCAATTGTTAAACACAATGTACCACTAAGAGGGGGGTGAATCAATGATTGCCAATCTTTTCTCTTTAACTATCCTATGTGTGTATACTAGTTATTAGATCTAACTCAATGCAAACTTACCAGTTAGTGGGGAGACTAATCACAAATGCATTCACACATAAAGCGACATCACATAACACCAGCATATACAAGAAAAACCCAAGATGGGAAAAACCTCAGTCAGAAATGTTGTTGGAGTCTACTACTCCAATCTAGCCTCACAATGAATCTATGATTACATTGTTTAGGGCACCAACCCAAGGAGAACCAACCCTTAATTTAGGGCACCAACCTAAGGAGCACCGACCCCTGATTTTAGGGCACCAACCCAAGGAGTTACAACCACTTCATCGAGCTACAACTCAGTGATCTACAAAATACATCATCAGTTACAAATGTAATAACCTGTTACAAGTGAATCTTGCAAGCATTGCATATAATCTCTCTACCAATATCACCCCTTCTCTTCCTTATTGATTCTCTACTCTTCCTATCACTCTGCATCTCTTTAGCTTTTAGCTGGATCACTATCCTCTTCTCTCTACTACACTCTTCTTTTACTACCTTACCGGATCAATTCTATTGGTTCCTTTCTTCTACTTTTGCTCTGTTAAATCTCCTCTTCACTTACTCTACACTTCAACACTTTCTATTGCCTTCTAGCTAGTTCAAGTATTGTTGGTTGGCTTCACTGATACTCTCTTGCAGCTTGCTGGTTGCTTTAACCTTACCGGTTAAATCTCCTTTAAAACCTATTATAGGTTGTCTCCCTTCTGCTCGATCTCTATGATCCTCTCCAGATATCACTCTTCATCTACTTCTTTATTTGGCCTTTGGCATTACTTGGCAGTATCTCTCTAAGGCAACAACAAATTCTATTTTCGGCCTTCATATTTATGATCAGACATTTTCGCCAAAAGCAACATTCAAACTTGGCACCTTAGGGTTTCTTCCACTGATCATGAGACACATCAAATCCAATTAGATCTCCTTCCAGAGATTAATCACCTGTAACAAATCAATCAAGCTCTGCCAATCTCGCGACTTCCAATACACATTTGCTAAGTTTAGCAAACACGGCCCTGTATGTCGACCTGCATCTGTCAAACAACATAAATGGTTCAATGATTTTCTTCACCAACTACGATCTATATCTAGACATCCTGCATCGATCAGTGCACTCCATGGATCCGAGCTGATACACCTTGCCTCAAGCCGCAACCCCTTAGCAACTCGACCCACAACAGTCACAGTCAACATTAAATGTCGACCAACTCTGCAACAACCTCACTGTCATAGCACTTCATTGACCTCTGCAATCTTGCCACTTTAAGTCCACATGGCATCCCTATCGGTATCGATCTCACCTTAGACCTTTGTGTCGGTTCAGATAGGATCACCTACCAAACACTCAACTGGTGCACACCTACTAGACATCTAACCCTACTGATTCTCTAGTAACCCTACTAGTATGTCTTCTCTTAGAACCTTTGTCGACATTCACCTTAGCTCACTATGTCGAACCAACATGGTCACCAACCAATATCACATAACCGATGTATGCTTCATATTACCGGTCCCTCTTTGCCTTCTAGTTAACCTTCTTGCCTTCTCCTTCCTTGTGCCAGTGGATCTTGTCATCCCGGTCATCAAACATGTCGGTCTTCAGCAACACTCTCAGAGGACACATCATGTGCATCTTCATCAAAATGAGATCACTTCACCTTTGTCTCTATGTCCACTTGGTTGTATGCCAGTATTCTCCTTATTTACCAATTTGAATTTTTTTGCCTTCATACCGGTAGTGTGCATCATATCTTCATGCCAACTATCTGCATTTGTTATGCATGTATGGCAACACCACTTTCCATCTGCATATCGGTAACTCCATGTGTGCAACTACAGATCCTCATTTTCATTTGACTGGTTCTCCTATCAACTGGTTTGCCAAGGAAAATTCACCATCTTAACTCTTCCTTCTCTACCTCGATAGCACATCATGTCTTCACACACTGATCTAGTGTTCATCTCTAATCTCACACTCTGGAGGCTTTCTCATCTTCCACTTGGTCATCCGGTTTGTGCATCCAATCACCTGCCTTGGCCTTCTCTAGCAGTCTTATCTTAGGAAATTATTCTACTGGTATAAATGTGACATCACAGAGGAGAGGAAACATTTCACCTTGACATATGTCATCCTTTCTCACAAAAGCATCACATTCTAAGTCAACCTTTCACTTAATCTTGTGATAGCTTCTTCATCTGGTGGGAGTGTTGTTGTTCTTCATCTACAGGGCATACCGGTGACCTATACATCCTTCTCCTCCTGTGTTGATGTGATTTAGAAAACACTCTTCCTCTTCATCACAACCAACAACTCAGCATCTTTCTCATCCTACTTATGCATTGGTCATAAGCTTCCCAGTTGACCACCACTCACTTGGTTGATTTATCTTCTCCTTTTCAACACATCACTTACCAGTTGACATATTCTCCTTACCACTAATAGACTATATTGGTAATCTGTCCATACCATCCACACAAGTCAAACACCAAGTTGTGTACCGGTGACTCCAATGGTCATTCCTTTGAGTGACATTATTTTCTTTACCTTATCGGTGCACTGCAACACAAGGTGATATTTAAGATATCTCATCATGTATACATCCATGACAGTGAAGCACATACATCTCTTATATCGGTTGACATCAATGACAATACAATACCAACGGAGAATACAAATATGGAAACATGAAGATAATGCCACCAAAGAAGCCCTGTAGAATACTGCAGATGAAGATGCCTTCGATTGGGATGTCACCAAAAAAAATATAGGAGCAATAGCCCCCCTCCCCCTTGGTTGGTGGGTGGAAGCAATGCATACAGGTATGAAGTGATAAGAAAAAACAGTGTTCCCATTTTTGCTTATTTAATAAAAAGTTTGTTTTTTAAAACTTAATTAAAAGTTTAATCAAAATAAAACATATTAAAATATTAAAAATAAAACATATTAAAAACATTAATAAAAGAACAAATTAAAACAATTTGAATTTTAAAAAAAATCTCCTACGGGGAGGGGCCCACAAAGCCCTGCGGGACCATAGGTACATTGTGGTGTACCCGCAGTACCTATGAGCCTAGAAAAGCCCCACCCACTCCGACAAACTTTTTTTTTTTTGATGTTAAAAAATAAGAAAAAAAATCCGCCCCCCTAAAATGAATTTTCTTAATACAATTTCTGAAAAAATTAACATAGAAAATAAATTTTTAGATCTGTACCTGCAAGTCCATACGGCAAGCCTAGGAGGGTGATTTTTTTGAGCTCTAGGTCAACTACTTGGATTTTGGCAAATGGATAGGCGATCTTGGGGTTTTTGGACCTTTTGAGCACAATGGCGATTACGGATTTGGCCAAAAATGCTCCAAAATTGTAGATCGCTCTCAGGACAAGTCACCACCATCCACCTTCAAACGGCTCTAGATTTGGCCTCGGATGTCGGATTTGGATGAAACGAAAGGCAATTCTGACTTTCTCTCAATTGGCATACTAATGACACTCCAATGGCTCTGATAGCATGTGAGAATATGCCAATATCTAGAGGCAATGGAAAGCACAAATAAGAGAGAACAAAATGTGATAAGAATAAACTGTATTCCTATCAATGATGTAAACTGTGATAAACTGGATCATCAAGAATTATTGTTGTTGTTACATACAATGTAGGATAATCCTGCTTATAAAGACAAGGCTAAGAGACAAGAGAGCACACAATGATGACATGTGGCTCAATGAGATGCAAGGGTAGGTAGGGGTAGGTAGGAGAAATAGTAAAATATTCCACATGAGGTGGATCATCCACCTCAATGAGATGCAAGGGTAGGTAGGTGTAGGTAGGAGAAATAGTAAAATATTCCACATGAGGTGGATCATCCACCGAAGGTGGAATTATCACTTCACAATATGTGGATATGATAGAGTAACAACAAGATCACACCATAAAAGGTGGAAATTCTCCTACATACACACTCCCAATGTAGCGCATCTCCCTAAGTGTCTCATATGCAAACTACAATGTGGTGCATGTACCTAAGTAAAATTAAGTAAAGTATAATTATATCAAAGATGAATTAATAATTACACCAACAATTATCCATTCATCTCTCTCTTCAACTTTAGTAGTTAAAGCTTTCTCCTCAACAACACAACTAGTGGAATCAATAAGTACAGGTCCATCTTCCTTGATGGCAAGAAATACAACTTCATCTCCTTTATATTCATCATCTATAACACCTTCATCATCAACATAATAGTACTTCTTCTGATTTCTAAACTTCATGTTAGACTTGTAAGGCTTGTCATAATTCTCATGATTTTCATATCTATCACTCCTATCATGCTTATCAAACTTATCATACTTGTCATACTTAGTCATTCTCTTTGGGCATCTAGAAACAAAATGTCCAACATTTCAAAGGCAATTTTCTATCATACTTATCGGCTCCTTTAGGCAATCTTTGGGCAATCAATGCTTCAAGCTCATCCAATTCCTTTTCTTTCTCTTCCATATTTCTTCTCTCTCACTCATATCTAGATATTTTGCACTCATTAGGATCATACTTTTGCTTTCTGGATACACATATTGATGCTCTAAATGTTGTCTTGGACTTTCCATGACTCTCCAAACTCGCTCAACTCAAATGCGATAATTTTTCCAACCATAATATCTCTTGTTACTATGGTCACACTCTAGATCTCATCAATAACAACAACCTTATGTTTATAAGCAGGAGGCAAGGATCTCAACACCTTAACAACAATTTCATATTCTTCAAGGGTTCCACCGACACATCTGATACCTAGGACAAGATCATTCACCTTACCCATGAAAGAGTGTATGTTCTCATCATCTCCCATCTTCAACATCTCATACTTTTCTTTCAAACTATGCAACTTAGCAACTTTTACTTGTTTGTCACCTTCATACAGGATTTCAAGCTTCTCCCAGATCTCATGTGCATTATGAAGTCCCACTACATTTGTCATTTTTGAATCAGTCAAGGCACTAAGTAATACTTCCTTAGCTCTAATATTATGTTTAGCTTCCTTGATCTCCTCAATAGTTTTCGGTCCTTCGGAGGAACATAATAGGCATTCTTAGCAATCTTCTAGTAATCCTCTCCAAGACATTTTAAGTGCGCTTCCATCCTATTCTTCCATATAGCATAGTTACTTCCATCGAACCTTGGACTGTCCTTCTTAAAGATAACACCTTGAGCTGCCATCCCGAATCTCCTCAAGTGGTTAAGCTTCCTTCAGAGGATCTAACTTTGATATCAATTGTTGGTAGCAACAATGAGGGAAGACTGAGAGGCAGGGGTGAATCAATCTTCACCGGATCTACAAACTTAACCACAAATTATACAGATCTGATAAACTGCAGTAATAATCAAGATAAGCAAATTGAAAGCACAACGCATAACACCAAGATTTTGGCATGGAAAACCTAGTTAAGGGAAAAAGTACAATGGGAACCTACCCACAGTAAGATGATACTCTGCAGTAGTATGTTAAAATATTACAATGGGGAATGCACAGGCATTCAGGTACATTACCTAGAGCTCACTCCTCAAAGATAATGGCCTGAAAGGCTACAACCCTCAGGGAAGTCTCAGTGACTTACAACAAGATTTGGATGACAATTTGGAAGAGATGAATTGAAATAATAGCATCTTCAATTGCCTGATGACAGTTCCGACTAAGTACAATTATCTGCTCTGCAACACCAATCTTTGCTCAATCACAATCTCGAAGGATGAATCATTGTTCGCACATACACCACTCTCTGATAATGCAGACACAACCACGACACCCAGATTACATGACAATATCACACACACACACACACACACACACACACACATATATATAGATCATCAACCTTGACAACAAGGTCGGCTAAACCCTCAACCCATAATTATAAAATTACATCACATGATACAAAGATCAACCATTGAACAATTATAATGATTTACATGACATAACATGGACCTAAATCAAATTTTGCATAACACGAAAATTATCATGAAAATTATCGCCAGTTCATGAAAACCACCAAAAACTCACACGATCAATGCAGATCAACAAAAATAATAGGGAACAGATAGGAAACACCAGCAAACACATTAGAATCATTATCAATAGTTGCACCAACACCACTTATCAAATCTTTATCTATCAACATCTGAAAGGTCAAGAACACAACCAATCAACAATTGTCACGAAGAAAGATAACTTGTGAAGCACCAAATCACGATCCATCTGAAATGAAGACACACAAAACCATCTTAAGCAATATGTCAAAATCTCAGCTCAATATTGAATCACACCAAAATATATCGAAGGAAATACCGAGCTCTGCAAAGCACCAATACAACAAAATAAAACTGCAAACTGGATCTTAAGATCTTCCCAAACTGCAATCACCAGAGCAAAACACAAGAATATGTTGACATCAATGACAACAACATATCCTAGCAGCAACAATGACAAACAATCTCCAACATCTCCAACATACCTAACTTAGCTATAATGAATCTACCTAGATCATATGTTTGACAAAAAATATTTTTTATTTATAAATATTTAAATATACTTGTGCTAATAAGCTGGTCGATAGTGTAACACAACTTTGTACTCTCACCAAGGAAAAATCTTTAAAATGCAATCCTCTCGATTCCTATTGAAGAGAATAAAACAACTCCTAAACAATTATCCTTTGGGTAGAATATTGACTTTTTTAACAAAGAATGGTAGGCCATTAAAGAATTGAATTTGTTGGGCAATTAGTAGCTGGTCTATGTTGTACATCTACAAGTATTTTTTGTTGTTGTTTCTCCTTTTGTTGTTCTAATTCTATTGGTCCTTTTTTGTGCTCTATTGTTTCTTCCAATCTCACTCCTGGCAAGACTCATCTTGCTTGCCTTCACAACTATTATGTAAATGGGTTTGATCTCTTTCTTGCTTTTATCTTAATCAAAACATTCATTTAAACTTAGCACCGTTATCAAAGTATCAACTAGAAGATTTAAAATATAAATTTAAAATAGGGAAAAGAATTATTAGATGATGTAAAGTTGAGGCTCATAAATGTTGGCAAGGTCATAGTCAGTTTTCTAAATAAAACTATGCTTCCTAGTCATTTTAAAGATAATTATATTTGTAGTTAGTCTCATCCCTCTTGAACGTTTTCTATGTCATCTCACAAGTGTGGCTCTCTTGGTTGGTTGGAGCTAACCTTTCTTCCAATGTGTGTTCAAGAACCTCTACAAGATATTCTAAACCACAAGATGCATTGAATCATTAAGAGTTGATTGATAATAATCTCATCCCAAATGATGTTTAAGAGAATCTAAAGACAAAACCCCCCCTCTCCTATTAAAATTTCTTTCATTCTTTACATTTTTATACTATATCTAGGATTAGCATCATCTATATGAAACCTCTTGAAAAACTTTAAGAACATACCAACATTTTTAATATTATTTTATTATCTTTTAAATTAAACAAAAGGTATTTTTATTTTATAAAATAAATTATCTCCTCCACCTAATCCTATACCATTCACCCTTGAAAGGAAATGTTTTGTTATCCCTATCATAAGGAAGAAGTGTAGGCAAAGTGAGAAAGTCTGCCAGACCAGGATAAACTTATAGAAAATGTTCAAATGGCCTGCAATTAATTAAGAGAAATGGATTAAATAACAGATAAAATCAATTAAAAAATTGCCATCACATAACGATAGCCATGCAATTGGTCAGCATACCTGTAATGTCATTATCATAATTTTTTACGTTAATCTTCGTGGGAATTTCCTCTTACATTTAAATCAGTTTATAATTCGGAAAACGATTGGAAGAAATCTTCAAATTATTTTTTAAAGGTCTTACAAGTTATTTTGAACCAGGCAATATAGTTTCGTAATAAATTTGACTATTGTGTCCAAATTGTGTGCAACCCCATCTGCATTTTATTCTTCTTATTTATTATTCTGACTTAATCTTCAGATAAATTTGTTGGCTGAATATATTTTCCAAGATCCCTCCTCGTGCATGCACGTATAATCTTTTAAACTCCACTAACTTTGACTGTAAATATTTCAGACTATTAAACAACCACTATAATATATAATGCAGACTTCTAGAGATTGTATTCTCGTTCAAAGTATTCCTATTATTTTAAACTGAACTTTTCATCTTTGCTGATTCTGATATGATCATTAGAAGATACTTTTATTGATAATAGTTTTTCTATGTAAAGGATCAATACCCTTGTTCTCACTGCTTTGTTAATAAAAAACAAGTAGGCACCAAGATTTTTAAAATATGAAAAAAATGACAAACATCTTAATAAAATACCAAGATCTAGAAACAAAGAACTAAAATAAAACAATCAAGAAAATCGAAAAGAGTCAAATCGAGATCATCAAAATCATTTTCCTAACCCAAAATAATTAAAACATAAAAATATAACTTGATAGATCCTTTAACAAATAGACACGGAGATTTTTAACTTATGATACATAATACAAATATCTTAATAAAGTACCAAGATTTAAAAACAATGACTAAAAACAAAATCCAAAAATCATCACTTTCCTCACATTTCACTTCTCCATCTCACTTCACATCTTATGCCCATATTGCCTTGCAGAATGTGAGATAAGAGTGATGCAATGAGCATGTAAACTACTTTTTTTTTTTAAAAAAATTTCTATGACTGTAAAGATTAGAAAGAGCAGAGAAAACAATAATAGAAACAGAAAAGCAATAAGAAGAGACAACACACGATTTATCGTGGTTCGGCAAATTGGCCTACATCCACACTCAAAGCAGGGAATAACTTCTATTAATCAACTCTCAATACCAATACATACATGATTGCACTCAATCATTTATACAATCACATTCAGATGTGAAATGAATAGTTTGGGGAAGTTGAATGGTCATGTGACCGTTGGGCTTCACATCCCAACAATGACCAGTCGAACCAAATGACAAGTGCATTAAATTCTTATAAAAGAAACCTAACACGTCAATAGCTTTTTTGGCTAAAGTCGATGCAATAAATTTTTGTGTCAAAGGGCAAGTTCAGGCAAATATTTTCTTCTGTGCAAAATTTCTAAAGTTTCTTTTCTTTTGAATTTTCACATTCTGAATTGCTCATATGCACGTCTTTTACATTCACACGATTCACCGTTCAGTGACATGTTTCAATGTGAATCGGTTGAATACTTTGAACTAGAAAGTTATTGTAGTTTCAATTTTATCACTTTGAATTGCCTGAACTTGATGGTCTATGTGACTTTTGTTTGCTTTTAATTTTATATCACAATTTTCATTTTAGTCTTAACTCTAATTTAAAGATTTCTTTTATAATCTTAATAAATATCTAAACTTATTTAAGTTTAGTCTTAACTTAATCTTAACCTTAACATTAATTTTAATTGTAATGATAATCTTTATTCTAATTTTAAACTTAATTAACCTTGAACCTCAATCTTAATTTAACATTGAATCTAATCTTAATTGATCTTCAATGCTAACCCTATTTAAATTCTAATCGAACATTAACCCTAACCATAATTAATTTCTAACCTTCACCTTATATAAACCCTAACCATAATTTAACCCAACTTAAATATTTTTCTTACAACCATAATTTTACCCTACTTCTAACTAAACCCTAATCTAACACTACACTAACCCTAACCTTAGAAATCTAATACTAACCCTTTTAATATTCAAACCATAATCATAATATTCCATAGCTTTTGAATATATTAATAACTTTTAAAGATCCTTAGATTATAATTCTTTGATCCTTCAAACCCTGTATGATCATTAGATATTTGTAACACATAAGGCCACCTGAGTAGGTTTCTAGTTTTAATCACGATTCTTTAAATTTCTTGATCTCCAAGTTGAGAATCCCTATAGCATGTACATTATTTTAAGTCTAGCTCCAAAATTGTACAAAGATATATTCATACATATATTTAATTCAAGTCGCATTAAGAAATATGCTTCTACAAAATGATTAGTTATCACAATAAGTTTTTCTATTTCATTTTTAGTATTTTAGACACAAATCTATTACCTATTGATTTAGCCCTTCTACTTTATTTTCATCCTTATAAACATACATTATGTACAAAAATCACGATGGTTGTGTATCTCACATGATTACCTAGTCAACATTAATGTATATTCATGCATACAAAAAAAATAATACTTCAGATAATTTCTTGTATTAAATTGAAATCATGATCTTGCAAGTCATTAACACCTACAACCATCATTTAAAGCCATAAACAAGCTCCATCTTAACCTATATTTTCTCAAATATACCATTCTTACATATATTCCCTATACGTAATTACACTTTAACTAATAAGTAAACTTTGGTTGCATGAGTGTCTAATGAATTAAATCATGCTTAACATGTGAATAATAATATTCTATTATTTCCTCAAAACATATTATACACTCTATATGTTCTATATTTGCATGAAAAAGTTCATTACCCATAGTGTATTATTGTAACCCATGGATGTGGTAAGTGATCATATTCTATCCATCAAAGGTCACCATATATGGCAGTGCATAAAACAATAATTTTATGTAAATAATATTTGTGAGGTTATAGCAACACAAACTGAATAAGACAGGGCTCACAAACCTATAATAAAAAGGGTAGGAAATCACCAAATCATGCAAGATAAAGTGCTAAAATAGGGTCATGATGAGCTTGATCCCATCAAGTTCTTTGTATGATAAATGTCAAATTTAATCTCAAGGTACAAAGATGTCTTACATAGTCCATGAGGTCAATTTAATAATGGAAACATAGGTCCACCAAGTTCAAAGATCATGGGTCTATTACATAGAAGAGCTTAAACAAAATTAAATTGATCATTAAGACTTCATTTTATGATTTTATTGAATGTTGGATGTGAGCATTATATAATGGATCCTAAAAATGTGTAGGAGAGCATGAGATGACCTAAGCTAACATGAAGACCATGTATGCATTGGATGGCATAAAACTATTGATCAATTTTTAACAAGGGTCATGTGTGGTCATGTATTCATGCTAGAGATCAATGGAGGGGTGGAATTATAGGCTTGGTTGATATAATTGTTGGAGAATATGCCTACCAAGATTGATGGCTATAAGGTTTAGTGCATGCAAGACCTACAATGGTTTTAAATTAGATACTAAGCTTGGTTTGCTTGATGACCAATAACATTGTGTAATGCTAATAAAGGAATGACTAAAATCAAGCATGTGTAAAACATGCTTCTAAGGTACTTCACAAATTATGTTTGAATTTCTTAGTGGATCCCAAGAGGTGGGAATCAAATAGCTAAAATATGGTACTTAGTTTAAACTAATACATTTTAAATTAGCTACTAGGGCCTCATCTTGCAGTATTAATCAATAATAGACATGTGGACATGATTAAGGTCAAAAAGGGAATATGGAATGATGTTTGTAAATACATAGGTATACAACTCTAATATAGAACACTATGGAATGTGAAAAGTGGTCGGTTCATTTGGCACAAATGATACCATCACAAGCCACAACAAACATTGGGAACAAACAATTTAACCATGCAATGAAACTAATGCACACAAGCAATTAAAAACAAACATAGTGTAGGATAGACAATCCTAGAATGTGATCAATGACTTGGGTTGTGATTACACTTCATGCATTGTGACTAATTTATTCCAACATTAAATACTTTGATAACTTAACCAAAATTATTAAAATATATAACTAAACCAAATTACTAATTAGTTATTTAATCAAATACTAGCTTCTAGCCATACTATAACAATAAAAAATAATTACTACATAATATCTTTCTATATTTATAGTAAAATTATAAATATATACTTCTTTACATTTACCAAGATATAAGTAACCACAATAACATATAGTCTAATCAACATTAAATTCCCCAACATCTATGTCCAATAAATCCAACACAAACTTTACCATAGTGCAACGTTAACTCATCCCATCAATTTACTTGTATCAATAACTTTGTAGCACCTCCTCCCTAAAGTTCGACGTACCATCTTGCTATTATTAAAAGAAATCACAATATTTATGTCACTAGACTAAGCGATATTTCTATCATGATAATGTGAATGGATTATTTTATAATTCAGATATCTATTTTTGGGTCTACGAATGACTTATAGTAATATGATACCACTCCATACTCCATGTAAAAGATACCTAATTGTACTACAAATGAAGCATACATAGTCTACCTCACAAGTTTTGAATTTGTAACCTCTCTTTTGAAAATACAAATTTTCCACCATTAAATCAAGTCACATGAATAATTGACATTAATCCACATTAGACCAATGGACATTGGACAAACTCATGATGGTTTGAATCGTCACTTGGCCTTTACAAAAAAAAAAAACCTAGCATGTGACTTTTCTTCTCATTTTGACTACATAGGTGCCTTTTCACAAGGCTAGAGTCATATCTTAAAATTGTTACTTTGTCTTTTTGCCCAAATTAGGGTGTCATATGACGATATATGTATAAGTAAACGGTAAGAGAGACTTTTGTCGTCTAGTTGATTTTGTAACCGCCTTTGTTGACCATTTTTAATTCATTGCATTCATGTCACGCATGAAAATTGTTTTCTTTCTATATTTTAATTTGACTATACCAAAGAGGAATTGCAGACTTAATAGCATTTTCTTTTATAACCTTATCGTTATTAGATATAATATTTATTTATTTTGGTTCTCGTTTTCGCATATAATATTTTTTAATGTTCTTATTAGGGACAAGAGGAATGATATCAGTTTTCATCAATATTGCACCATAGTTGTTCATCCATTTAGTTTGATATTGTTTTGTTTAATTATAATTTAATTATTAAAAAAAGTGATATATGGGTATGTTACAAAATTAATTTGTTATGTTAACTTTATAATATGAAAATGGAAATCAGTTAAAATGTATAATTTGAGTTGATCAATACATGAGAATTTATTTTTACTTTTTCAAATGATTGGTTTATATATTTTTATTTTCTTTTTTTTTCAATTATTAAGTTTAAAAAATAAAACATCTTGACTCTAAATTCATGAAAAAAATAAGATTATAAATGAAATAAAATGTTCATCATTACTTATAATTACAAAAGGAATAATCACATTTGTCATCTTGGAAAAAAATTACACTACTCTCTCTCTCTCTCTCTCTCTCTCTCTCTCTCTCTCTCTCTCTCTCTCTCTCTCTATCTCTCTCTCTCTCTCTCTAAAGAGCTTAGTTGGTGTACCTCCCACTAGACTTCTCTACAAATTACTTCTTATGCACTTTAAAATTTCAAATATATTCTCTCTCTCTCTCTCTCTCTCTCTCTCTCTCTCTCTCTCTCTCTCTCTCTCTCTCTCTCTCTCTCTCTCTCTCTCTCTCTCTCTCTCTCTCTCTCTCTCTCTCTCTAAAGAGCTTAGTTGGTGTACCTCCCACTAGACTTCTCTACAAATTACTTCTTATGCACTTTAAAATTTCAAATATATTTAAAATAATAATAACATTATCTTGTTTAATATCATGATTCTAGTGACTATTTTTTGTTGGACATATCTATTTGAGAGTCTTGAATAATTCAATTATATTTTGTTATTTTTTAGTCCTTATCAAATTGATCATACCTATGACTATTATTACATTTACATAATAATTTGTCATATTTAAGATTGTACAAATGCAAACATCCATCTAATTTTAAAACATGTACAAAATTATGTTTAACTTAATTTTTTTAATAAAATAGCGTAAACAATCATAATTGATAACTAAAGATGAATTCAAAATAAATTATATAAACATTCTTTTTAAATTGTTATATTTAAACAATTATCAAAGATGAATTGGCTAGAGCATCCACCCCTACAAATGTTATAAATGTTTCTATGAAAGTGATTACTCTCTAAACTACAAAATTTTAGAAATAAAATTGCTTTATTAGAACTAGCACTAGGCAAGATATAAAGAAAATTTAAGGAATTTTGTAGTGGAGGATTTAATAGAAGAATAACTAGATGAAATTACTTTTGAGGATCTATAGATTTTTCTTTTAGGAAGTTAATTATTTATCAAATAAAAGGATTGGATGAATTTGAGGAAATCTAATAGGAGGAAATCTAAATAATAAAAAAATAAAAAGTAGACATGTAAAGTTAATCTACTTTGTTAAAAATTTATGATCATCAAAGAGGAGAGTTCAAAACTCCCCTTAAAATAAATGAAGAACCTTTCATGAAATGGTTGTGGTTTAAATGTTCATAATTTAGAATCAAGTAGTGCTAATATATTTCTTCTACGAGAACTTAAATTGAACATTGATAATGGAAAAATTTCTTTTTCAAGATTGCCTTCTTTAGAAAAAAAAAAAGTGTTGAAGAAAATGGTATGTATGGAGGTTTACCTTTCCTTGATTATCAAAGAGGGTTATGATAGTTCTGATACTTAATATAAGTACAGATCCAATAGCCAACAACATGAGGGGGGGGGTGGGTGGTGGTGAATCATACAAACTTAATCTTCCATAAAAACATTAGATTCAACCTCAGTAACATATACTTCAGTAATATAACCAAAATAGCTAAACATGCAAACTCAAAAGCATATAAACATCATAAACCTCATAACACCAAATTTAACATGGAAACCCCAATAGGGAAAAACCACTGTGGGATTTCGGACCCACTAAGAAATATACTCTTCTAAAGTATGCTCGGTTAAAAGAAAATCCTGTTAAAGATTATAAACACATTGCTAGATGTGACACGGTTAAGGGATTTCCCTCAGATCTGTTAGGATCTTCACCTTGTTAGAAGTGACCTTGTTAAAGGATTTCAAACACTCAATCAGAATGTCACCTTGCTAGAGGGTTTTACAAATAAGACTGTTAAATCCACTTGGTTAAGAGATTTTCTATCACTTTCACAAAATAATAGTAATAAAAATCTATCTGCAACTTCACATCTAAAATGCTAAAGCAGATTCTTATTTTCTCAATACAATCTAGACATAGAACTAATCTTGTCCATCTTCTGGGCTTCTATACTCTATTATTCAAACAAGTCTTCAAGCTTCTATGCTCGGTAATCACTATGTAGCATCCTTGTGCATACATTTTCCCGTATACATTGTTTATCAATAGTTCCCTATTTATAAACAATTCACCAACCATTTAATCTCCTTGATCACATTTCCCATGATCAATCATAGCCATCATATCTTCAAACTTTGACCAGGTTCAATGTATCCTTCGATCTGAAAATGTTTTACCCTGTCTTGGAACTTGCATACATTTCTTGGAACTTGTGCTAGGGTATTGCGGTTCAATCTAAGCTGTAGATCTTCATGTTGATTTTCCTTTGGCATAGATTCATTAACAAATTTCATGCACGACATACCAATCATTTTATCAGTTCTAGCTCATCAGCTTCCTTCATTAAATAATGCATGTAACCATTTAATGTATTATGTTACAGCTCAGTTACAACTCGGTAACAATTCGGTAAATACTAAACTTCACTCGGTAGACGTTCTGCCTTCATTAACCGATAGCGATAACCTTAAGGTTTACTAACTAGGTTCTTTGCTCGGTAACATAGTATAGTATTAACCTTACAATTTACAACATATGTATGATGTTAAAACAATCTAAACATCATGATCTCATCATTGTCTGACTTGGTAATAGTTGCCCATTGAATACCTTATTCATCCCCTTATTCATCATATTCTTTCTGTGTCTTTTACCGACATCTTTATACTCTTCAAATCATACTTCTCAAGATATGGCAACATCATACTGAATTAGAAAATCAATTTCTTGACATCAATGACAAAATAATAATATCAAGATAGTAAACATCCTTAATCAGTCATATCCATAATCATCAACAACCTTCTCAATATCCTTATTGAAATGCCAACAATCTCCCATTGTCTGTTATAATGCCAAATGCCAACAATCTCCCCCTTTGGCATTGATGGCAAAACCAATTGATTTGACCTTAAAAAGATTTGGATTGCTATGATTCTGAAATGCTGAAATTCTCTCTTGCTGTCAACAGACTTCTCCTATTTTCTTCAGTCTTCTCCCCCTTTTTTTCAATCTTTAGTTTCAGTCTTTTTAATCAGTCTTCTCCCCCTTTGACAACAATGCCAAAAAAGTAAAGAATTAAAACATATTTTCTTCTTGTAGGAAGTGATTTCTTGTTGTTGTGTATCAACTGAGTCTCAGTCAGAGCATTTTGTCTTCAATTCCTGTTCCCTGTATTGTATCCTGCATTATTTCCTGCACACCTTTAGAAAACATCCTAAAATGTGTAAATCAGCATCAACTCTAAAAAGATATTTGATAGAGTCATTGAATTGATGCTTTCACCGAACTTGGTCAGTGAGTAGAAGATAGGGGTAGGACCCCTAACTTACTTCTGAGATATTCAAAAGTGTCCCTTGGTAGTTGCTTGGTAAAGATATCTACTATTTGTTCCTTTGTGCTAACATACTCCAACATCACTTTCTTCTCTTGAGCTTGTTCTCTAAGATAATGATATTTGATAGAGATGTGCTTTGTCTTAGAGTGCATAACAGGATTCTTCAAAATGTTAATGGCACTAGTATTGTCATAGAATATAGTTACTGGCTCGGTAACTTTCTCATTTATTCCTTCCAACAGTTGTTTGATCCATGCTATGTTGGTACAATTCAATACTATAGCAACATATTTAGCTTCTGTTGTTGACTGTGAAACACATCCTTGTTTCTTGCTACGCCAACTCACTAGTCTTTTTCCTAAAAAGAAAGCTCCTCCACTTGTGCTTTTCCTGTCATCAATGTTGTCTACCCAATCAACATTAGTATAAACTTTTAAATCAAAGTCATTTCCTTTTTGATATACTAAGTCATAATCCTCTATGCCTTTCAAGTATCTAAAAATTCTTTTGATTGTTGTCATGTGTGTTTTATTAGGATCTGGAGAGAATCTTGCAACTATACCTATTGCATGTGCTATGTCTGGTCTTCTCTGAACAACATATTGTAGCTTTCCAATCATGGATCGATAAAGTGTCTCATCAATAGATGCAGATTCATCATTCTTTGATAGTTTATAGTTGGTAGTCATAAGAGTACTTATTGGTTTTGAATCCTCCATTCCAAATTTCTTCAAGATTTCCTTTATGTACTTGGATTGAGTAATGAAAATCTCATTTTTCATTTGCAGTATTTGTAAACCTATAAAATACTTTATCTCACCGATTAATGACATCTCAAATTCTTTGCTCATTTCATTTCCAAAGTTCTTACATAGAGAGTCATTTCCACAAACTATAATATCATCAACAAATATGGCTGAGATCAGTATTCCATTTTCATCATTCTTCATGTACATATTGTTGTTCTCACTTGTCCTTATAAAACCAATCTTAATCAAATAAGAGTGCAATCTTTCATACCATGCTCTAGGTGCTTGTTTTAGACCATATAATGCTTTGTTCAATTTACATACCTAATCTTTATTATTGTCTTCAACAAATCCTTCAGGTTGTTCAATAAAAACTTCTTCTTCTAATATTCCATTCATAAATGTAGATTTGACATCCATTTGATATACCTTGAAGTTTTTGAAAGCAGCATATGCCAACAATGTTCTTACTCCTTCAAGTCTAGCCATAGGTGCAAAAGTTTCACCATAATCAATTCCTTCTTCTTGGGCATAACCTTTGCAAACTAGTCTTGCTTTATTTCAAATGACCTCTCCTTTTTCATTTAGCTTGTTTTTGAAAATCCACTTTGTATCGATTACATTTTTGTCCTTCAGTCTTGGGATTAGTGTCCATGTGTCATTCTTCTTGATTTGATCAATCTCTTCTGTCATAGAATTTATCTAATATTCACTATTAAATGCCTCTTTCACCATTCTCGGTTCAAATTCAGATAGCAGACATGTGTTATGTCTCAGTTTGTTCCTTGTCATGACTAGATCATCCTTATCTCCTATAATCTGACTTGGTGCATGATGCCTTCTGACATACTTGGCTAATATAGGCTCGATAGGCTCTATATGATCTTCTTCATCACTCAGTAATTGGATATTCTCTTCATTTTCTTCAATAGTTTTCTCGGTAGGACTTGTCGATTGAACATAGACAAATTCATCATAATCTTTTGGTTCTTTGAAATTTCCTTCATCATTTCTTTCTGCAAATTCATCTATTTTCAAATTTGCACTTTCTACTATTTTGTTAGATGATTTGATCAGACATTTAAATGCTTTTCTTCTAGAAGAATAACCTAGAAATGTTCCTTCTTCACTTTTCTGATCAAACTTGCCATTTCTATCATCTTTGTGTACACAACATCTACTTCCAAAAATTTTAAAATAACTTACATTAGGTTTCTTGTCATACCAGATTTCATATGGTGTCTTCAAACTACCTTTCTTCAGTTGTACTTGGTTTAGGGTGTAAACTGTTGTGCTTATTGCTTCTCTCCAAAATGTTGTGGCACTTTCTTTTCAATCATCAGGGTTCTGGCACAATCCACAATAGATCTGTTTCTTCTCTCAGCTATTCCATTTTTCTATGGAGTTCTCGGTGTAGAGACTTGCCTTTTAATACCATGATCATTGCAGAATAAGTTGAACTCATCAAATGTGAACTCTCCTCCTCTATCTGATCTAAGAAATTTTAGTTGTCTTCCTATTTCATTTTCAACTCTTGCCTTGTACCATTTAAACATTTGAAAAGATTTTGAATTTTCTTTTAAAAACATTACTAACATTATCCTTGAATAGTCATCCACAAATAATATGAAATATTTATCACCATAATAACTTTGAACTTTCATAGGACGACAAAGATCAGTGTGCACAAGATCTAAAATTCCCTTAGAAGTGTAAGACCTACTTGTAAAGCTTGATCTTGTCATCTTACCCATCTGGCATCCTTGGCACATAGCATTCTCAGGCTTTTCAAGACTCGGTAGACCTCTTACTTGGTGCTTCTTACTTATTTTGATCAGATTATCAAAATTTACATGACAAAACCTTTTATGCCATAACTAGGTATCATCTATCTTTGCATACAAACATTTATTCTGAGTTGAGTCAAGGTGAAATGTATTACCTTTTGTTTGTGTCCCGGTAGTAGCTAACTTTCCATTCTTGTCATGAACTTTGACAATTCCTTTCTGAAATTCTATTCAAGAACCTGTATTGTTTAGCTGTGCTACACTCAACAAATTGTATTTCAAACATTCAACCTAATAAACATCATTGCATCTTGCATTTTCAAGAAGTGTTATAGATCCTTTACCTCTTACTCGACATGGTGCATCATTACCAAATCTTACATAGCCTCCATCATAATCTTCTAACATAACAAACTTGTGTTTATCACCTGTCATATGATGTGAGCATCCACTATCTATGATCCAAGAATCATTAGTATTTATGTGAGATATTAGGGATTTTTCTTCATACCTTTCTTCATCTGATCCATCTTTGATAGCCACATAAACTACTTCCTCTATATTAGTTTCATCTGATTTATCATCATTGGATTCCTCATTAGCTATTAAGCATGTCTTTCTATCTCTTCTTCTAAAGTCTTAGTGTCCTCTGTAATGATTGTCTTTCTGTCTGTCATCTTGGTAATCTCTCTTTTCAGTAGATTCTTTGTTAGGAAAGTTAGAAGCCATATGTCTTATCTTATCACAATTGAAACATTTCAAAGGTAGTTTTCCTTTATACTTACCTTTGCCTCTCGGTAACCTTCTGGCTAATAGTGCTTCAAACTCTTCCTGCTTTCTGATTTCCTCATACAATTTGTGTACTTCTTCCATGTTCTTATGAAATCTTTCACTTGCTCCACTGTGATCTCCTTCAGAGTACTTATACTTTCTTTCATTGTAATCATTAGATTCATCAAGATGAAAAGAACTAAATGCAGATTCAACTTTATTTACAGAAGATCCACTATTATCAAAGTTACTTAACTCAAATGCATGTAGCTGTAGCATCGTATATTGTACGCACTTGCTAGGTGGTACAATTTCACACCTAGTTTAACACCCGCCTTGGTGCATTTTACATTTTGCATTACATTTCTCCTTTAGCACTTAATTAATCAAATTAATTAGGTCTAAGGTCCTATTTCACCATTCTCCACATCATAAAGTTGGGCTCTTTCATTAAAGCGTGCCCTTTTCATTTTATTCCTCCAATACATCATTCAATCAAAAACCCTAATTAAGTCCTATTTTGAACTTGGGGGCTTGGTTTCGGGGGTCAAAACATCTCGAAATCACTTGTAACTTTGGGATTCTCTCTAAAATCATCATATCCAATGGCCCTGAAAATTTGGTGAAAAGTTGTCAGGACCGTGGCGCTCGGAGTGCACATGGTCCCGGACATTTTTCTCGAAATTTTAGGAGCACAATCCAATCATAAAATAAAGCTTAACCCCAAGAAATTGGTGGGAGATTCAATCTCTAGGTCGGCCAAAAGATGAAATTATGACCTAGGGTTTCATACATAAGAGCTCTCTTTCTTCATTTGAAGGGATCTGATTTTGGTTTTTAGGAACCTCATATGCAGCGAAAGAGAAAATCTTTGAAGACTTCAACAACATTCAACATCCCTCTATCAAGCATTTATCAATTTCATTCATCCATTTAGGGCTTGGAAGACATTGAAGAACAATAGGAGATTACCGACTGAAGATTGGCTTGTACCCCTCCCTTGGGGTTTGGGTATGATTTCGTGTTGTTTTCATGTCTTTGCATAAGCTTCAATATATCATCTATTCATGCTTTAGATCATTTTGCATCTTGATTTAGAGCATTTACATTATCATTTACAAGCAATTAGGGTTTACTTTCTAGGTTGCTCTAGTTTGCTTACTTGCATTTTAGGATCTTGCACACACACAAGGTTTGCACACACAATACATTTTACAATACAACTTGGCTATTCGTGGAGGTGGAAATCACCAAAGCGGGGGTTTGACTAAGGCAAAACCCTATATAGCCACCCACACCCTTTTCAGATATAAGTGCAGGTTTCAGGACTCGGACGACGCCACAGGTTACAGATCCGGGAAAAGCAGGTAGAGACAGCACTCCACACCAAATTGCAGAGCAAAAGACCAGGACAGGGGTGTTGGGTGCCCTAGTCCTACCAGGACAGGGGTGCTGGGTGCCCTGGTCCCTGGGATAGAGGTGCTGGGCGCCTTGGTCCTCCTGACAGACTGCATTTCCGATAGTTTTCCAGAGTGCAAGACAGCAGTTTCAGGAGCATTTTCCAGCACAGTATCAGGACAGTGGCGCCCGTGCCCCCATCCCGAACATTTTCAATCATATTTTGACTCCGGGTACGCATCTACATTCTTGTTTTGTCCTTGTGTTTATAGCTGTTCATTGTTTAATCTCAATTCTGCAATCTTGTTGTTAGTTCATACATGCATTTTGGGATTAGGACTTGAACTTGTATCATTTTATCTTTCAATTGCAACAAAGGAATAGAAATCCTAATTGGTAGCCCATGGCTCTCTCTTTCACTAAAAGAAGTATCCAATTGTGTGATACCTCTAGGCTCTTTCGTATTCCGTAATGTGTGTCAAAAGGTAGGATTAGGACATGTTAACCTAGTCTCGCTTTTTCCCCTACACATTTTGGTGAACCCGACGTGAAACTATCATTGCTTCCTCTTGCATTGCATTTGTTAGATCTAGATCTAGATTTAGTGTGTTTTCATTTCATTTTCATTTAAAAAAAAAAAAAAAAAAAAGAGAGTGTGTTTCTTTGCATTGTGTTTTTAAATTTTATGCAATCTTTATTTCAAAATGTCATATTTTTATTTGCAAAATGTTCATGCTTATGATGATTATTATGAGTATAGCCAAGATGAATTAGATGAAGCTTTAGATGAGTTTTTGAACCCTAAAGATGCCAAACCTTCATTTTACCAAAGACTCATAAACCTTGTTACTATGCCATTTAGGTGTGATGAGAAAGATAAGTCGAATGGTTCCTCTCAAGGGTACATTCCTATCAACTCTTCCACTAAATCTAGTAACATGGTTGTGTTCAATAATCCCCTCTATGAGGAGATATCTCCTTTTGAACCAAAAGATAAACCTTTTGATAGCTATGATCATACTTTGTTGGATGATTCTCTTGATGACTTTGTGGCTTTATCAAAATCTTTAAACAAGAACAAGACTTCTAAATTGGTTAACATGATAAACCTGAATGAGCATAATAAGCCTCTCTTTGAAGTCCAAGGTGCTTATCCTTCTCCCACCTTTCAAGTTCCTAAATCACCTCTCCTTATTGTCTAGGAGGTATGATCATGATTCCTTTCATACTCCGAATAAACCAATCATCACTGTGCAAGGAAGAAAACCTATAAGTCCTTATAGTTATGCCAAGCAATTAACTAGAGAGAGTTATCATGCGGTTGCCCATACTTATCACACCAGAAATAATAGGCAGCCTAATCCTCCTCCTGTTATTCCTGTTTCTCTTCCTAATCCTCAACCAATTCTTCCACAAAGCTCCCCGTATTTCGCAAGTTATGGGTAAGGAATATGATCTCATAGAACAACTTAAAGCTATCCCTGCTAAGATATCCCTCTGGGATTTGATTCAAACTTCTTCCACTCATCATGGAATGTTACAAGATGCCTTGAAAGATTTGAATGTTCCTCCACCAAATACATCTAGTAATATAGCATCTTTGGTTAACTCTATGATGAATCCTAAGGCTCAAATTGTGTTTACCCAAGATGAGTTTCCTACTAGTGAAATTCAACATCAATATGATCCCTTGATGATTGTGGTTATCATGAAAGACACTGCTATAAGATGAACACTAGTAGATAATGGCTCTAGCCTTAATGTGTGTAGCATTAATCTATTGCATAAAATGAATGTGGATACATCCCTCATTGAGCCTGACTCTCATCCCATTCGAGGCTTTGACAATGTGGCTAAGACTTCATTAGGTATTATCACCTTACCCCTCACAGTGGGACCTATTACTTTGCCTACTCCTATCCATGTTATGTCAGGAAATTTAACATACAACTTGTTATTAGGGAGACCTTGGATTCACAGTATGCAAGCTGTCCCCTCTACATTGCATAGACAAGTTAAATTTATCTATAACAATAAGACATATACCTTGATAGGTGATACTAATTTCCAAGCTTGTTTACAAACATCTACTTCCAAAGGGGGTTCTTCTAAGCCATCCTCGTCTAGTGATGACTCTTTAAACAAGATACCTATCGATGAATCCTCGCTCTCTGATGATCAAAATTCTTTGGATGAGTCTGGAGCTCCTGAAGAAGATTCTTCTCGACTTGAAACTACACATAAGAAGGATTTTGATCCCGAGAAGGTTCTCGCAGAAGACGATTGGGGATCTCTTGATTTTAATCCCACCTTTGTAGGTGAATATAAGGTTCCTTCTAGAGAGCTTAAAGTTGAAAAGAAGGAAGAAGCTAAAAATCAGTCAATCTTACCTGAACCTATGAGCAACAATTTTGTGGCCGCTTCTCAAACTTCTTCTCCTCACACCTCTAATTCTGAAGAATTTGATTCTTTGTCTTATGAAAAACCGCCTTCTCTTTCTGAAATGGCTGATCATTATGGTCATGGTTTTGACATTTTTGCTAATCATGGGTATCATGGAAATGGTTGTGGCACTCACGAACAAGGGATAAAGGTTCCTCTAGAGAATAATTTTCACAATTATGCCTTTGGACTTGGCTATAATCCTTGCAAATGCACTAAAGCTTCTAAAAGACCATGCATTAGTGTTAATGCTATTTCTACATCTCTATCAATGCAACACCCCGAGTATATTGATGGGGATCCTTCGTGTGCCTGTGCTTTGGATGTTTTTCCTACCGATGATGCTTTAGCTGAGTTTTTAGGAGCATATGATACTCTTCCTCGTTATCATCACAATAGGGGACTCCCTTATTGTTTGAACACTAAAGCCTATTTTGGAAAAGAGATTGATAATGATGAGATTGTGAAAGAATTCCCTTAGTTAAAGGATACTCCTCAACAAAGTAATCTTCTCATAAGTGACACCACTGATGTTAAGATGGATCCTTGCAATGAAGAAAAAGTTATTAAAATTGGAAAATGTTTGGATGAAGAGGAACAAAAACAATATGAAGATTTATTGCATGAATTCCCTGAGATCTTTGCTTGGACATACTCTGACATGCCTGGTATAGATCCTAAGATTGTTACTCATAATATTGTCTTAGTTCCCGATGCTAAGCCTGTGAAACAAAAGATTCGAAAAATGAATCCTAAGGTGGCTCTACTTGTTAAGGCTGAGATTGAAAAATTATTGGAGGCTGGATTTATTCTCCCTATTGATTATTCCCCGTGGATTTCAAATATTGTCGTTGTGGCTAAACCAGATAATAAAATAAGAATGTGTACCGATTTTCGAGATTTAAATAAGGCTTCTCTAAAAGATGATTTCCCTCTTCCAAACATTCACATGATAGTTGATTCTACGGCAAGACATGCCTTGTTATCCTTCATGGATGGTTTTTCAGGATACAATCAAATTTTCATTAACCCTCAAGATCAATTCAAAACTGCTTTCACCACTCCTTGGGGTACGTTCTGTTGGATAATGATGCCTTTTGGACTTAAAAATGCCGGTGCAACTTATCAACGAGTGATGACCCTTATCTTTCATGATTATATGCATAAGATTTTAGAAGATTATGTTGATGATATTTTGGCCAAATCCATTCTTCGCATAGATCATATTAAAATCCTTCATCAAATCTTTGAAAGAATTCGTAAATATCACATGCGCTTGAATCCCCGAAAATGTGTTTTTGGTGTGGATAGTGGAAAACTATTAGGATTCATAGTTTCACATCGTGGGATTGAGGTGGACACTAAGAAAATAGATGCTATTGTCAACATGCCATCTCCTAGAAATGTGTCTCAACTTAAAAGCTTACAAGGAAAGATTCAAGCTATTCATAGGTTCGTATCTCAACTTGCGGATTGTACCTTTCCTTTTACTCAACTTCTCAAAAAGAATATCACTTTTCAATGGAACGAAGATTGTCAGCAAGCATTTGAAGATTTAAAAGTGTATTTGGCTAGTCCTCCTATTCTTCAACCTGTCGAACCTTCTAAACCCTTCCTTTTGTATACAGCTGCTTCCTCTCATGCTCTCACAGCATTGTTGGCACAACATGATAAAGATGGTAAGGAATGTCTAGTTTATTACATAAGTCATACCTTACTCGATTATGAGACCCGATATTCTGCGATAGAAAGACAATGCTTGGCCTTGGTGTTTGCGACTCAAAAATTGAGACATTATCTTTTAAATTCAGAAGTCCACGTCATGGTAAAGTTTGATCCTTTGAAGCATCTTTTCTCTAAAACTAATTTATCAGGATGCCTAGCTAAGTGGGTTATGATGTTAACTGAATTTGACCTTAAATTTGTTTCACAAAAAGCAATTAAAGGGCAAGCATTGACTGACCACTTAGTTGAGGCCCCTTCACCTTTCTCCTTCCCTAATTCTGAGTCTTTCCCCGATGACTTCATTTTTTCTATAGAAAAAGATGAAACTTGGGAATTATACTTTGATGGTTCTAAGTGTCGTACGGGATCGGGGGCAGGTGTTGTTCTGATTTCTCCTACAATGAAATCTATTCCTTTATCCTATCATCTAAATTTCCTGTGTACCAATAACATTGCTGAGTATGAGGGTCTTATAGCGGGAATAAAAGCAGCCTTAGCTCTAAATATAAAGCACATACATATTTATGGAGATTCTCAATTGATTATAAGACAAGTAACACGACTGTATCAAGCAAAACAAGACAAATTATCACAATATAAACATCTTGCTATCTCTTTATTACAAAAATTCGATTCTTATACAATTGAACCTGTTCCTCGAAAAGATAATCGACATGCGGATGCAATGGCATGTGTAGCTTCTCTTGTATCTTTAGAGGACCCTATGGTTGATCTTAAGTTTGTTATTCACAACCTTATTTCTCCAGCTATTGTAGACGATTCTAGCTTGGTAACATGTTGTGACTTTATAGACTCAGATGAATGGTATTCGCATATCATAAGATATTTGACCGATGGTACTGTGTGGGAGAAAAAGTGACACTAAGCGAACATGCCCTAATCTCACTCTCAATCACACATTTGTGGAATACGAAAGAGCCTAGAGGTATCACACAATTGGCTACTTCTTTTTGTGAAAGAGAGAGCCATGGGCTACCTATTAGGATTTCTATTCCTTTGTTGTAATTGAAAGATAAAGTGATGCAAGTTCAACTATTAACCCTAAAGTGTAAGTATGAACTAGTAACAAGATTGCAGAATTGACATTAAACAATGGAAAGCTGTAAACACAAGGACAAGGAAAGAATGCAAATGCGTACCCGGAGTTAAAATTTGACTAAAAATGTTCGGGACGGGGGCACGGGCGCCACTGTCCAGATTCTGCCCCTGAAACTGCTCCGAAAACTGCTATTTTGCACTCTGAAAAGCTATCAAAAATGCTGAAAATGATGTCTGTCAGGAGGACCAGGGCACCCAGCGCCCCTGTCCCAGGGACCAGGGCACCCAGCACCCCTGTCCTGGCAGGACCAGGGCGCCCCACACCCCTGTCCTGGTCTTTTTCTCTGAAATTTGGTGTGTTGTCCCGTCTCAGTCTGCTCCTTCCGGATCTGTAACTTGCGGCGTCATTCGAATCCCGAAACCTACACTTATATCTGAAAAGGTGTTTTGGGCGGCTATATAGGGTTTTTCCTTAGTCAAACCCCCACTTTGGTGATTTCCACCTCCACGAATAGCCAAGTTGTAATGTAAAAGTAATGTGTGTGCAGACCTTGTGTGTGTGCAAGATCCTAAAATGCAAGTAAGCAAACTAGAGCAACCTAGAAAGTAAACCCTAATTGCTTGTAAATGATAATGTAAATGCTCTAAATCAAGATGCAAAGTGATCTAAAGCATGAATAAAGGATATATTGAAGCTTATGCAAAGACATGAAAACAACATGAAATCATACCCAACCCCAAGGGAGGGGTACAAGCCAATCTTCAGTCTGTAATCTCCTATTGCTCTTCAATGTCTTCCAAGCCCTAAGTGGATGAATGAAATTGATGAATTCTTGATGGATGAATGTTGAATATTGTTGAAGTCTTCAAAGATTTGCTTTTTCGCTGCATAGAAGGTCCTTGAAAGCCAAAATTCGGATCCTTTCAAATGAAGAAAGAGAGCTCTTATGTAGGAAACCCTAGATCGTAATTTCATCTTTTGGCCGACCTAGAGATTGAATTTCCCGCCAATTTCTTGGGGTTAAGCTTTATTTTATGATTGGATCGCACTCCTAAAATTTCGGGAAAAATGTCCGGGACCATGTTCACTCCGGGCGCCATGGTCCTAACAACTTTTCACCAAATTTTCAGGGCCATCAGATATGATGATTTTAGAGAGAATCCCGAAGTTACAAGTGATTTCGAGATGTTTTGACCCCTGAAATCAAGCCCCCAAGTTCGAAATAGGACCTAATTAGGGTTTTTGATTAAATGATGTATTGGAGGAATAAAATAAAAGGGGCACACTTTAATGAAAGGGCCCAACTTTATGATGTGGACGATGATGAAATAGAACCTTAGACCTAATTAATTTAATTAATTAAGTGCTAAAGGGAAAATGTAATGCAAAATGCAAAATGCGCCAAGGTGGGTGCTAAACTAGGTGTGAAATTGTACCACCCTAGCAAGTGCGTACAATTTACGATGCTACATTTAGCCCCCACTTTAGCGGTCATATGAACACTACGTGCATATGCAAGCTAAAGTACAGAAAAGTAAACATTATTTGAAAAAGGATATATCCATAAGTCTATCGAACGAAGCCCCCAGCGGTATCTGCTGTACACAGTTAGGAACCACAACCTACAAACCCACATGTTAGATCACAAAATCACCTAATGCTTACTAAGGAAGGTGACAAAAATTCGAGGGTAGCTATATGCCCCCCCTATTTTGGCTTGCTAATTTTAGTGAGTTGAAACAGGGTATCATGTTTACCACTTCAAATTGTTAAAGAATATTGATGACAAATGCTCACAAGAAGATTTGATATGAGATCAAAAACTAATGGAGAATCATTTGGTAAGAAAGAGGACTAAATCTCAATTCCAACACAACAAAGAGTGTGAGGATTTGAGAGTTCTCTAACACAAGATGAAGGATGTAAATGGAAACAAAATGCAAAGAGAAAAAAAGAAAGGAAAAAGCAGCATGAACACACACACATTGGTGATCCATGAGAAGAATAGTGAGAGAGAAAACATGGACTTCTCGCCCCTAGATCTTGTCTAGGTGGTCCATGGGAAAAGGACATGGAAAACTAGCCCCTAGAGTCTGTCTAGTTGATCCATGTAAGCGAGGAGAGTGAGAAAGTCTAGCCTTATGCCACTAGTTCCACTCAACCTCGTGCATGTGTGTGTAAGGGAGGTTAGAAGCACCTCATAGGAGTCTATGCCTGAGTATGCTACAACCTGTATATGTATAGTACAAAAGCGTGACATCTCGCTCTAAGAGTCTGTGCTCTGGTTCCGAGAATAATCCATTGCTCAAAAAGTGTAATGTTTATGTCATAAGCAAAGTAGAACAAGGATACCTACCTTCATTACAAAAGAAGATACCCCAAAAATGCAACAATATCATAGATCCAAGCAAGAGAGTTTTGCACTCTTTAAGCAAGGATAAGATAGTTGAAAAGGGATATCTTGTAGTATGTGTAAAGGAGATCCTTAGAGGAGAAGAGATATTTGTACAAAAGACACCTATCCCTGAGAGGAATTGTCTTAGACAAATATAACATCTTCTAGAATAAGACAAAGAAGAGAATACGAATGCAATACTTCCTTCTTTTGCAAGGTGAAAGTGATTCTTAATGAAGGATGATGCTCCTTTTAACCCAATTGGGAGAGTGAATTCATTATGGATGTATTTTACCAAGTGAAAAAGAGGTTGTAGTCAAGGACCTACACCTCTTGTAAGAGAGAATCTTTGAACAAACAACAACAAATGCATACAAGGAATAACATCAAGTAATAAAGTTCACACCATCCACGAAATAGGAAAAAGTGGATCCTTAGATAAAAATAAGGAAAGATCATTGCCTCCCAAGGATAAGGATAATGAGAAGGACTTACACAATCTTCTAGGGAGAGATTTAGACATAAGAAAAATTTACTACATACTCACATGAGTTCATGCAAGCAAGACATTAGTGTATGTAAAATGCTCCTCACAAGAAGTGGGTAGGATAAGAAAGAGAATACACATCTTCTCCCATATCTAGGAAAAGAGGATTCTAAAGAAAAGATGATCAATATTTCCACACTATTACCCCAAAGGGAAATTTTAACCATATAAAGAAGAGATGTATGAAATCACTCTTGTCCCCATAGGAACAAGAGATAACATAGAAAATTAGGCTATTATGTTGCTTCAAAAATATGATTGCACTTGAAATTGTACCATCATGAATGACAATGAGCCCCCAGTAAATGAGCTACCAATGTCACATAATGATGAGCAACATAATGGCCATTAATATTATTTAAAGACATGATAGATTGAATGAGTTATTTGACATGCTAAATGCTCAACTATAAGTGAGATCAAAAACATGTATAAAATGATAAAAATTGAAGAAGAAAAGTCACAAGAAATCTTAGAAGAGGAATGAGTGTAATTTATTAGAGCCTTATCCTTGGGGGAAAGGACTTCATGATGAATAGGAGATAAAGATTCATGAGCGCCACAACCATTTCCATGATACCCATGCTTAGCAAAAATGCGAAAACCACGACCATAACGATCAACCATTTTAGGAAGAGAAGGTGGTTTTTCATAAGACAAAGAATCAAACTCTTCATAATTAGAGGTGTGAGGAGAAGAAGTTTGAGAAGCGGCCACAAAATTATTACTCATAGGTTCAGGTAAGATTGATTGATCTCTAGTTTCTTCCTTCTCTTTAACTTTAAGCTCTCTAGGAGGAACCCTATACTCACCTACAAAGGTGGGATTGAAATCAAGAGATCCCCAATCGTCTTCTGCGAGAACCTTCTTAGGATCAAAAGAATTTTCATGTGTAGATTCGAGTTGAGAAGAATTTTCTTCGGGAACTTTAGGCTCATCCAAAGAATTTTGATTATCAGAGAGTGAGGATTCCTCCCTAGGTATCTTGTTTAAAGAGTCATCACTAGAAGAGGAAGGCTTAGATGTTTGCAAACAAGCTTGAAGATTAGTATCACCTATCAAGGTATATGTCTTATTGTTATAAATAAATTTAACTTGTCTATGCAATGTAGAGGGGACAGCTTGCATACTGTGAATCCAAGGTCTCCCTAATAACAACTTGTATGTTAGATTTCCTGACATAACATGGATAGGAGTAGGCAAAGTAATAGGTCCCACTGTAATGGGTAAGGTGATAATACCTAATGAAGACTTAGCCACATTATCAAAGCCTCGAATGGGATGAGAGTCAGGCTCAATAAGGGATGTATCCACATTCATCTTATGCAATAGATTAACGCTACACACATTAAGGCCAGAGCCATTATCTACCAGTGTTCATCTTATAGTAGTGTCATTTATGATAACCACAATCATCAAGGGATCATATTGATGTTGAATTTCACTAGTAGGCAATTCATCTTGAGTAAACACAATTTGAGCTTTAGGATTCATCACAGAGTTAACCAAAGACACTATATTACTAGATGTATTAGGTGGAGGAACATTCAAATCTTTCAAGGCATCTTGTAACATTCCATGATGAACGGAAGAATTTTGGATCAAATCCCAAAGGGATATCTTAGCAGGGGTAGCTTTAAGTTGTTCTATGAGATCATAGTCCTTACTAAGCATTTGTGAAATATGAGGAGCTTGGGGAAGAATTGGTTGGGAAGGAGGAAGTGAAGTTGGGATAACTGGAGGAGGATTAGGTTGCCTATTGTTTCTTGTGTTATAGGTATGAGCAACCGCATTATAACTCTCTCTAGTCAGTTGCTTAGCATACTCATAAGGGCTCTTAGTAGAGTAACCTCCTTGCATAGTAATAATAGGTTTCTTAGGAGTGCAAAAAGAATCATTAGCATAACCACCTTGAACCACTAAGATAGGCTTATTTAAAGGTTGAGAATTTTGAGAAGGACAAGCACCTTGGACAGTGAAGAGAGGTTTGTTAGGTGTTTCATTCACATGTATCAAATTGATTGAGGATGGTTTAGAGGAATGAACAAAAGTGTTGGAAGAATTATTGATAGTCTTCTCTTGCACTAAAATTTTATCAATTTTAGGAGAGAGACAAGGGGTGGGCATTGATGTTCTAGTAGGAAAAGTAATACTAGGAAAGGTCATATCATCCTCTATCATCAAAGGATCTACATGGGGAATAAACTCTCTAGGAGAAGGATCAACCTTACTCTCTAAAGTCTCGCTTTTGAGAGGGAGATCTTTGAAAGAGATGTTAACCATCTTGCCTTGAACTAGGGTATCCTTATGAGTAGAACCAAGTTGAGGAGAGGGAGATGCTTTATTTTTAGAGGGAGAATAATTGAGATTCAAGGAAGGTGAGAAACTATCAAGGGAGTTTTCAATCTTGATTTCATCCCCTTTGGCTAGGGTTCTCTCATGGGATAGAGAATAATCTACACCTTCTTCTAATGGTTCATCCCAAATAGTGAAGTTGTTGAAAGGAATGTTTGAAGTATTGTCAATTTCGGGAGAGGAGATAACATTGTTTATTAATTCCTCATCCTTAGGAGGGAGAGCATCAATAGATGTGACAAACTCATCCTCTTTCCTCAAAATATGTTCAATATGATCTTTAGGGGAGAGAGAATTAAGGAAATTGCTTATTATTTCATCTTCTTTCTCTAAGGGATGCTTATGGGTAAGACAAACTTTAGGAGAAGGGTAAGTGTTTATCATTAATTCATCATCTCTAGTGGGAATTTTGTTGGAAAAGGAAATGCCATCACTAGGAAATGTAGGGATAATGTCATCTTCTTGCACAAAAGGATCCTCATGAAGGGATTGTTTTTTAGGAGGAACATGAACATATTTCTCCAAAGATTCATGCTTAGGAAGGAGATCTTTGAAAGAAGTGTTCATAACCTCTTGTTGCACTAACATGCCCCCATTGGAAGGACCAACTTTAGGAGAAAATAAGTCAATGTCCATAAATACCTTTTCACTTAGAGAGACATCATGTAGGGAAGGTGAAGTAACATTAAGAAAGGTGTTTATGATATCATTCTCTTCCTCTAGGATAGCTAAATAGGAAGGGCACATTTTAGGAGAATTGTCAAGATCACTCTTAAAGTCTTCATCCTTAGAGCATGGGAGAGTCTCAAAGGGATTGGTAGCAACTCTTTTAGACACTAAAATGTTGTTATAGATGGGGGGAGGTTCTTTAGGAGAAGGAAAAATTGAAACAAGGGAAGCTAACCCATTATCACATCTATGAAATGAATGCATCATGACAACAATTTTCCTCTTTCAAATGATAACACATGCAAAATAGAAGGAAATGTTCAATTTTAACCAATGCAAGGACTTAGAATTTAGATTTAGAAAATGAAATTTATGATTCAAATGAGTTCCTAAATCGGATTTGAAATTATTGATCCCAATTAAACTATCCACAAGTTCAACTTTGAATTGAAAAATTAGGGTTTTAGCAAAAATTTCCTCTAAATTTTTGAATCTTGCAAGAAATTAAGACTTGTAAATACAAATTTGATTTTGAAATAGCATAAACACTCAAATTTGAAAACATAAATCAGAATTAGAGAAGATTGGAATTCACGTCGGGTTCACCAAAATGTGTGGGAGAAAAAGTGACACTAAGCAAACATGCCCTAATCTCACTCTCAATCACACATTTGTGGAATACGAAAGAGCCTAGAGGTATCACACAATTGGCTACTTCTTTTTGTGAAAGAGAGAGCCATGAGCTACCTATTAGGATTTCTATTCCTTTGTTGTAATTGAAAGATAAAGTGATGCAAGTTCAACTATTAACCCTAAAGTGTAAGTATGAACTAGTAACAAGATTGCAGAATTGAGATTAAACAATGGAAAGCTGTAAACACAAGGACAAGGCAAGAATGCAAATGTGTACCTGGAGTTAAAATTTGACTGAAAATGTTCAGGACGGGGGCGCGGGCACCACTGTCCAGATTCTACCCCTGAAACTGCTCCGAAAACTGTTGTTTTGCACTCTAAAAAGCTATCAAAAATGTTGAAAATGATGTCTGTCAGGAGGACCAGGGTGCCCCACGCCCCTGTCCTGGTCTTTTGCTCTGAAATTTGGTGTGTTGTCCCATCTCAGTCTACTCCTTCCGGATCTATAACTTGCAGCATCGTCCGAATCCCGAAACCTGCACTTATATCTAAAAAGGTGTTTTGGGCGGCTATATAGGGTTTTGCCTTAGTCAAACCCCCGCTTTGGTGATTTCCACATCCACAAATAGCCAAGTTGTATTGTAAAAGTAATGTGTGTGCAGACCTTGTGTGTGTGCAAGATCCTAAAATGCAAGTAAGAAAACTAGAGCAACCTAGAAAGTAAACCCTAATTGCTTGTAAATGATAATGTAAATGCTCTAAATCAAGATGCAAAGTGATCTAAAGCATGAATAAAGGATATATTGAAGCTTATGCAAAGACATGAAAACAACATGAAATCATACCCAACCCTAAGGGAGGGGTACAAGCCAATCTTCAGTTGGTAATCTCCTATTGCTCTTCAATGTCTTCCAAGCCCTAAGTGGATGAATGAAATTGATGAATGCTTGATGGATGAATGTTGAATGTTGTTGAAGTCTTCAAAGATCTGCTCTTTTGCTGCATAGAAGGTCCTTGAAAGCCAAAATTCAGATCCTTTCAAATGAAGAAAGAGAGCTCTTATGTAGGAAACCCTAGATCATAATTTCATCTTTTGGCCGACCTAGAGATTGAATTTCCTACCAATTTCTTGGGGTTAAGCTTTATTTTATGATTGGATCGCACTCCTAAAATTTTAGGAAAAATGTCTGGGACCATGTGCACTCCGGGCGCCATGGTCCTAACAACTTTTCACCAAATTTTTAGGGCCATCAGATATGATGATTTTAGAGAGAATCCCGAAGTTACAGGTGATTTCGAGATGTTTTGACCCCCGAAATCAAGCCCCCAAGTTCGAAATAGGACCTAATTAGGGTTTTTGATTAAATGATGTATTGGAGGAATAAAATGAAAGGGGCACACTTTAATGAAAGGGCCCAACTTTATGATGTGGACGATGATGAAATAGAACCTTAGACCTAATTAATTTAATTAATTAAGTGCTAAAGGGAAAATGTAATGCAAAATGCAAAATACGCCAAGGCGGGTGCTAAACTAGGTGTGAAATTGTACCACCCTAGCAAGTGCGTACAATTTACAATGCTACAGGTACCTTTCCTAATTCCGCCAAAAGGAACACTAGGGCTAGAATCCGCAAGCTGTCTGCTAGATATATCATTCTTTCTAATGTCCTTTACCGAAGGGGTTATGACGGTCTTCTCCTTCGCTGTCTTAACAAATCAGAAATCCCTGTTGCTCTTGAAGAGGCACATTCAAGTGCCTGTGGGGGGCATTTTGGAGGTAAATCCTTGGTTCAAAGATTGCTTCATATGGGATACTATTGGCAAACTATGCAGAAGGATTCTTTTTCATTTGTTAAGAAATGTCATCAATGTCAACAACACAATAATCTGATTCATGCTCTTGCCCAAGAACTTTGTTCTCAAGTAGCTTCTTGGCCTTTCTCCGCATGGGGTTTGGATCTCATTGGTAAAATCTCTCCTCCTTCATCTCAAGGACACACCTTCATTATAACTACAACAGATTACTTTACGAAGTGGGTAGAAGCTATTCCCCTTCGCTCTACTACTGCTGAAGTGATTTGTCAATTTCTTCTAGAAAACATCATTTCTCGATTCAGGATACCTTCCACTATAATCTTAGATAATGGGACATCATTTAAGAACAAGGACATGAAGAAATTCCTTGAGAAGTATGATATCAAACATCGATTTTCTACACCATACTATTCTCAATCAAATGGTCAAGCTGAATCATCCAATAAGATAATTGAACAAATTCTTTGCAAAACCATGAATAAGCATGGTAAGGATTGGAGTAATCAGCTAATCTACGCTCTTTGGGCCTACCAAACGAGTGTACAAATTGCTACAGGAACTACCCCTTATAATCTTGTTTATGGTGCTGACGCTATTATGCCTTTAGAGTTAGAGATTCCATCACTTAGGGTTTCTCTCAAAGGTATAGTAGATGATGACTCTTATAGAGAACAACGACTTCAACAGCTTGAGATGCTTGATGAACAACATATAAATGCTCTTGAGCATATTCAAGCATATCACAAAACTCTACAACGAAGCTATAATGATAAGGTTATTCAACGTTCCTTCTCAGTAGGTGACTTAGTCCTCTATGAGAATCAGTGCAATGTGAATGCCTTACCTGCAGAAAAGGGAAAATTTAGTCCTAATTGGCTTGGACCATATATCGTTATTGAAGATTATGGATCAGGTGCTTACAAAATAGCCGATGTAGATGGTACGCCTCTTAAAGAACCTATCAATGCTATGCACTTGCGTAGATATTATGCTTAATTCCTCATTCCTTATCTTTTATTTCATCTATCTTCTTTTCAGTTCTTCAACATTGTGTAATATGTTAGTATATCCTAATTAGAGCAAAATAGAATTAAATGATATGGTGTTTAATCTATATTGCTTCGTTCTTGACAAGCGTGTTTCTTTACTTTATAGTTTTTCTTGAATTCATTTATGTAAATTGTAAAAGATTTACATTTCCATTATGCTAGCATATTATACAATGTCTTTATGTGTTAAGTAGAATTGTATCATGTTGTGTTTAAGTTCAAAATTAAATCACATTAGTTATATGATTCTTAGACTTAATGCATATTTCTTCCCTATCATCAATGTAGTACTTGATTAAATATTTTAATTAAGTCATACATGTATCAATTTAATCATGGAGCATTGAGAAATCAATCACATGGAAATTAAATCCTGAACATACATGTACACCTACCAAATGTATTAGATTTAATCAAAGAAAAATATACATTGTTTTAAGCATTAAAGATAACACATTTGAGAAAAAGAGAAGCATGTATATATATATATATATATATATATATATGTGGATCGTATACAAATATAAGTCACTATACATCCAAAATGTGACCTATCCTACATCATAAGATCATCTCCTATCCCTAGGGCTGGAGGCTGGAGAGTGACGACTAGATGCTCCCTCCTGATCCGGCCGTGCAGGTGGACCCATAGGTGTGTAGTGCGATATAGACTGTGAGTGACTCCGAGAGGAACTCCTACGATCCCTATCCATAAGGATCGTGCGATAGGAGGTAGCCTCGACCTGAGCTACTGCTAGATCTCATTGTGCCTGCTGAAGGTTCTCTGATAGAACTCTCTCTCTCTCCCTCCATATGTCCACCTGTACTCGGAATGGGGAAAACAAGTCCTCATGCCGACCCACGTTCCCCTAAGGCCTATAAGCAATCTGTGAGGAACTGGGGATCTGTGCCATCATGGAAATGTCTGTCACTGCTTGCTAAATCAGGGAACACCACTCCTGCACATTAGCTATAGCAGTAGAATTTTTTTTTGTATTAGTACCATTCTATATCATTAAAACATTAATCAATCAATATAAATCTACTATACCTGGATCTCCCTCATGCTAGTAGGGATCATGATATGGTAGCATCTGTGACTGGGAACTACTAGGCTCCCCACGCTCAAATAATCTGTACATGATGGGTGTAGGCTGGCCCGTACTAGAAATAGGTCTCCGTATCACCTCTTGTTCCCCCTTTTGGGGAATACGAGGAGGATCCAAGGCTATGGTATCATCTCCTGAATGGTGGGGAGCTGCATCTGACCCCTCCTCATCATCTCTATCCTCATCCTCATCCTCCTCCTCATCCTCATCCTCGTCCTCATCTACATCCTCACCTGCATCCTCATTCTCCTCATCTCTATCAGTGTCATCCTCCTCTCCCTCCTCCTCCTCCTCGGCACTAGGTTGATCTCCTATGGGTGGATCAGGATCTCCTGCCTCCTCATGACCCTCTCCCTCCTCTTGCTCCTCCGACCTGGATCCCTGATCCTCATCTCGGTCTCCATGTCTCCATGGGCCTGGATGGCCTGTCGGGTGATCTGGTGGAAAGATAGGCCCTAGGTATGATCTCATAAACCATGAGACATACCTGTGCTGTGCTCCAGGCTCTGCAGAGTAATCAGTGACTACATCCTGATCAGATCCCTCTATATCTATAGTCTCGATGTCATCTATCGTCGGTCTCGCTACTGCTCTAGGTCTGGGAAGGACTCGTGAGTGTCGAGTATAGATGGGTACATCGGCTGGAACACACTGCTCTAGCCCAAACTGCCTCCGTACTCGGTCAAAGTAGAATGGGACTATGATATGTGAATATCATCCCCGTAGTAGGCAGTTCCTCTGTAAGCATGCTAACTATCTCTCCATCCCATCCCATCTGTGCATCCGCAGATATGGTCTCCACACGGTCACCTCGGCTGTCAATCTATCAAAAATCACTCTCCAATATAGCAGATCTCCAAATCTCCACTCGCTGGTAAGTGGATAGGCAAACACCCTAGGTTGCTCGCTGGCCGTACTCATCGAAAAGCTGATAGGCCTGGTGCATGTGAAGTGCTCAAATATCCACACCTGCAGAAGTGTGCATGTCATCAAGCTACAACCCTGTCCAAATACATACTCCTCAAGGTCATGATAGAGATGTGCAAGCATACTTCGACCCCAAGATTATACTCTCCTGTGTCTCTCCATAGCTCTGATGCACCATGTGAGACCCCCATGCATGTGCATACCTCACCCATTAGCGCAGACGGCTAGTGCTATGATGGCAATCATAAGACATCTCACAAGGGGCACCTCTCCTGTAGGATGTAAGAGTCAGCTGACCATGATGCGACCTCTCGTCTCGCTCGGCATGACTCTCCCTATGCGGTATACCTTCTCTCTCTGATGGTCCTCCGCTGACCGATCGGTCGCGTATGTCACAGTAGCTCCTCTGATAGGAAGATGAAGTATGCGGCACACATCCTCAAGTGTAACCGTCAGCTCTCCTACTGGAAGATGGAATGTGCATGTGTCAGGATCCCATCGCTCCATTAGTGCCATCAGCATCGCAGGATGGAACCAAATGGCTAGCATGAGGATCGCATACCATAAACCCACGATCGACAATGTGTCTCTCTCTGCCTGAGTTAGCCACGGAATCTGATCTCACAAACTGCAAAGAATCTGTCCCGCCGTATGCTCTCTCATGTATGGGAGACCCTGCAACATAAAAACATAACTATAATCAATACTCAATCATCAAAATCATTCATGCAAACTATCCAACATCGTATGCTAACCCTGACATCTCTCGCCAAGTCCTGATTGGGACCATGGCGCCCTGTCAGGGACCATGGCGCCCTGAAGGGACCATGGTGCCCCACAGGGACCATGGCACCCTGGGTGGGACCCAAGGTCAGATTCCAGGGCCCGCAAATGATCACAGAAAGTCAAATGCAGAAAATCAAAAGTCAATGTTCAGTCAACTCACCTCGTCCAGTGGCTCGTCATAGATCACGGCCTGTCGCAGGATCTCAATCCTCGTGGGATGCTCCGGTCATCATGAAGGCATGATGATGGCTATGTGGGCTCTGCTGCAATGAACAATATTCCAAAATCAACAAAGTGACAAATGCAAATGTCACTTTTAAGGTATATACTTTCATTCCTTTAACTTTACTTTCAAAACCCTAATTTTCCTCTATCACTCATTTCATCATAACTTGAGTTTGGGAGATGCGATTTTCAAACCGTTTGTTGCGTAGGAATCATATTTTCATTCCCCTACTCTTGGGATGTTCCAAAAAGTGCTCTGATGAAGCCTATTCAGTGAACATCCCTCATCAATACTCTCTTACACAATTTGTCGTAAGTAAACATGCTACCCTGTTTCACCTCCCTAATAAGCAAGTCGAAATAGGGGGGGGCATATAGCTACTCACAAATTTCATCACTTTCCTTAGTAAGCATTAGGTGATTTTGTGATCTAACATGTGTTTTGTAGGGTGCAGTTCCTAACTGTGTACTGCAGATACCGCTGGGGGCTTCATCCGACAACTTATGGATATATCCTTTTTCAAATGATGTTTACTTTTCTATACTTTAGCTTGCATATGCACGTAGTACTCATATGACCGCTAAAGTGGGGGCTAAATGTAGCGTCGTAAATTGTACGCACTTGCTAGGGTGGTACAATTTCACACCTAGTTTAGCACCCACCTTGGTGCATTTTACATTTTGCATTGCATTTCTCATTTAGCACTTAATTAATCAAATTAATTAGGTCTAGGGTCCTATTTCACCATTCTCCACATCATAAAGTTGGGCCCTTTCATTAAAGCGTGCCCTTTTCATTTTATTCCTCCAATACATCATTCAATCAAAAACCCTAATTAAGTCCTATTTTGAACTTGGGGGCTTGGTTTCGGGGGTCAAAAAATCTCAAAATCACCTATAACTTCAGGATTCTCTCTAAAATCATCATATCCGACGGCCCTGAAAATTTGGTGAAAAGTTGTCGGGACCGTGGCGCCCGGAGTGCACATGGTCCCGGACATTTTTCCCAAAATTTTAGGAGCACAATCCAATCATAAAATAAATCTTAACCCCAAGAAATTGGCGAGAGATTCAATCTCTAGGTCGACCAAAAGATGAAATTACAACCTAGGGTTTCATACATAAGAGCTCTCTTTCTTCATTTGAAGGGATCCGATTTTGGTTTTCAGGAACCTCATATGCAGCGAAAGAGCAGATCTTTGAAGACTTCAACAACATTCAACATCCCTCTATCAAGCATTTATCAATTTCATTCATCCATTTAGGGCTTGGAAGACATTGAAGAACAATAGGAGATTACCGACTGAAGATTGGCTTGTACCCCTCCCTTGGGGGTTGGGTATGATTTCGTGTTGTTTTCATGTCTTTGCATAAGCTTCAATATATCATCTATTCATGATTTAGATCATTTTGCATCTTGATTTAGAGCATTTACATTATCATTTACAAGCAATTAGGGTCTACTGTCTAGGTTGCTCTACTTTGCTTACTTGCATTTTAGGATCTTGCACACACACAAGGTCTGCACACACAATACATTTTACAATACAACTTGGCTATTCATGGAGGTGGAAATCACCGAAGCAGGGGTTTGACTAAAGTAAAACCCTATATAGCCGCCCACACCCTTTTCAGATATAAGTGCAGGTTTCGGGACTCGGACGACGCCACAGGTTACAGATCTGGGAAAAGCAGGTCGAGACAACACTCCACACCAAATTGTAGAGCAAAAGACTAGGACAAGGGCGTGGGGCACCCTGGTCCTGCCAGGACAGGGGCGCTGGGCACCCTAGTCCTAGGGACAGAGGCGCTAGGTGCCCTGGTCCTCCTGACAGACAACATTTTTGACAGTTTTCCAGAGTGCAAGACAACAGTTTCAGGAGCATTTTTCGGCACAGTATCAGGATAGTGGCGCCCGCGCCCCTGTCCTGAACATTTTCAATCAAATTTTGACTCCGGGTACGCATCTACATTCTTGTTTTGTCCTTGTGTTTACAGTTGTTCATTGTTTAATCTCAATTCTGCAATCTTGTTATTAGTTCATACATGCATTTTGGGATTAGGACTTGAAATTGTATCATTTTATCTTTCAATTACAACAAAGGAATAGAAATCCTAATAGGTAGCCTGTGGCTCTCTCTTTCACTAAAAGAAGTAGCCAATTGTGTGATACCTCTAAGCCTTTCGTATTCCGTAATGTGTGTCAAAAGGTAGGATTAGGACATGTTAACCTAGTCTCACTTTTTCCCCTACACAGTAGCTTACCAATAGTAGCATCTAAAGAAACTAGCATATTAGGTATAGACCTCAATTCATTGATTGTAGAGACTCTAATTGCATAAGCCGGTAGAAGGGTTCTTAACAACTTACTTGTTATATCCTTTTCTTCAATAGTTCCACCTACTCCTTTGATTTGATTGACAATCTCCTTTAGTCTTGTACTGTATTGAGTTATGTTCTCACCTTCATTCATCCTCATAGATTCAAGTTATCCTCTTAGATTATCTACTTTTTCTCTTTGGACATGTTCATCTCCTCCATATACTGATATGAGCTTATCCCACATAGCCTTTCCATCATTGCAGCCTTCTAGATCATTAAATTCTGAGTCGGTCAACGCAGATGTTATTTCAATCATTGCTCGGATATGTTCTTGCTTTGCCTTTATCTCTTCCATTGCCAATGGATAGGTGCTCGGTGTGATGAAATCATTCTCCAGATAATATACAACATATTCTCCAACTCCTGATAGGTCTAGCTTCATCCTTTTCTACCATGTAGAGAAACTTGACTTGTTCAGCTTCGATGCGTCCCTCTTATACATCTTTGGATCTTTACCTCAAGTACCTTTAAACTTTTCTTCCAGAGTCCAAAGCTCTAATACCAATTGATAGTTCTGATACTTAATGTAAGTATAGATCCAATAGCCAACAAGATGAGAGGGGGGGGGGTGAATCATACAAACTTAATCTTCCATAAAAACATTAGATTCAACCTTGATAACATATACTTCAGTAATATAAACAAAACTGCTAAACATGCAAACTCAAAAGCATATAAACATCATAAACCTCATAACACCAGATTTAACGTGGAAACCCCAATAGGGAAAAACCATTGTGGGATTTCAGACCCACTAAGAAATATACTCTTCTAGACTATGCTTGGTTAAAAGCAAATCTTGTTAAAGATTACAAACACATTGCTAGATGTGACCCGGTTAAGGGATTTCCCTCAGATCTGTTAGGATCTTCACCTTGTTAGAAGTGACCTTGTTAAAGGATTTCAAACACTCAATCAAAATGTCACCTTGCTAGAGGGTTTTACAAATAAGATTGTTAAGTCCACTCGGTTAAGAGATTTTTTCTCACTTTCACAAAATAACAGTAATAAAAATCTATCTGCAACTTCATATCTAAAATGCTAAAGAAGATTCTTATTTGCTCAATACAATCTAGACATAGAACTAATCTTGTCCATCTACTGGGCTTCTATACTCTGTTATTCAAATAGGTCTTCAAGCTTCTGTGCTCGGTAATCACTATGTAGCATCCCTATGCATACATTTGCCTACATACACTGTTTATCAATAGTTCCCTATTTATAAACAATTCACCAACCGCTTAATCACCTTGATCACATTTCCCATGATCAATCATAGCCATCAGATCTTCAAACTTTGACTAGGTTCAATGTATTCTTCGATCTGAAAATGTTTTACCCTGTCTTGGAACTTGCATACATTTCTTGGAACTTGTGCTAGGGTATTTCGGTTCTATCTGAGCTGTAGATCTTCATGTCAATTTTCCTTTGCCATAGATTCATTAACAAATTTCATGCACGACATACTAATCATTTAATCAGTTCCAGCTCATCAGCTTCCTTCATTAAATAACACATGTAACCATTTAATGTATTCTGTTACAGCTCGGTTAGAACTCGGTAACAACTTGGTAAATACTAAACTTCACTCGGTAGACATTCTTCCTTCATTAACCGATAGTGATAACCTTAGGGTTTACCGACTAGGTTCCTTAGGGTTTACTGACTAGGTTCTTTGCTCGGTAACATAGTATAGTATTAACCTTACAATTTACAACATATGTATGATCTTAAAACAATCTAAACATCATGATCTCATCATTGTCTGACTCGGTAATAGTTGCCCATTGAATACCTTATTCATCCCCTTATTCAACATATTCTTTCTGTGTCTTTTACCGACATCTTTATACTCTTCAAATCATACTTCTCGAGATATGGCAACATCATACGGAATTAGAAAATCAATTTCTTGACATCAATGACAAAATAATAATATCAAGACAGTAAACATCCTTAATCAGCTATATCCATAATCATCAACAACCTTCTCAATATCCTTATTGAAATGCCAACAATCTCCCATTGTCTGTTATAATGCCAAATGCCAACAGGTTAATTTAGATTTAATCTCTTTAGTTGATTACCAAGACAAGTTCAACTGCTAGTTTTTGGTTGTTTAATACATTTGTCTCCTCAAATCCTTCCCCTTAAAAATAATTATGGGTCTTCAAATATATTTGTTAAGAAAATTTAAGAATAAATTATTTATTTTAGGGAAAACTTTATTGATATAATCATACTAGAAGATAAATTAGGAAGTTCTTCTCTTATAACTCAATCTCAAGTTAGTTCCTTATATTTTATTTTAAAAAATGATTTGTTGACATGTTAAGAGTAATGATAAAAAATTTATCTACCTGAAGAGAACATCAAACTTCTCTTATATTGCTAAAATTTAAGATCATTTTTCCTCTCACTTTCTTTATTATTCAATCTTACAAGGTTTTCTAGTAGAATTGTACCCTTCTTAGCATTATATCATTGTCCAATACTTTTCAATATATTTAAAGATAAAGCCTTAGAAAAGTTATCATTCAATTTCAAATTGATGTGGTTTATGGATCAATTTCTTTTATAGCCTCTAAAATATTGGTCGGAGTTTTCCCTCAAATTAAGTAATCAAGAATAAGAATGTTATAGTTATGTTCAAAATCAAACTTTATCAAAATTAAAATTACAATTCATAATAGAACCTCATTTAAAATTATTTTCCAGAAAAATATTATAATTTGAGAAAAATTAAAGGAGACTAATGAGAAGGTAATGCCTTATAGCATAGATTAGGAATTTTTTTTACTAGAATATATTTTTTTAAAATTTTCTACCCTACTGTCATTAACTAAATTTACTCTAAGAATGTAGCTAGAGGTAACATTGTATTATTTGGTTCTTGTGTTGTTTTGAGGGATGCAATGTAAGGGTACTCTATGTAGTATAAGAAAAGATGCCAATGGGGTAAAATAGTGAAGCTAAAACCCAAGCTTTGAATTTGGGCCTAACTATATCTTATCAATTGAAGTGTTTAAAGCTAACTATTGAATGGGATGTAATGTTCATTATTAAAAAATTTTAAGTACTATCCAAATAAATTAAGTAGAAAACAGTATCAATTTTTTTACTATAATGAGTATAAACATTGCTTTCAAAGAGTGAATGGTCTTGCTAACAAGCTTTCATTTTTTCCAATTGAAAAAGAATTCAACTAGTTGGAGGATTGTGGCATTGAATATGAGGAACACACAATCCTAAACTCATCATTATTAATATAAATTACTATGGCGATGCTAATAGATATTCTTTTGTACAGTAGCATGTTGAGCTCCTTTGGCATGAGTATGCAATCCTTCCTTTTTCCATTAACAAGTGTGTTGTTATTATTTAGTTATTTTTATACTCAATAATAGATCGCATTTCATCTTTAATCTATGTTGGAGTTTATTATCTCATATGGTTATAATATTGAATAAGGCCAAAATTTTATTTTTCATACATCTTTTTGTATTGAATGCATGATTAGTTTAAATGAGTCTAAAATACTTGTAGGAAATTATGTCCACTTGAACTCCATAAATATAGCTATTACTTATTCTCCAATGCTTTCAGGGCAATTCTTTAGTATGGTAAAGTAATCTTTAATGTAAGAGTTTAACTCCTATTTGGGGATGACCCCACAACCTAGCAGTTAGTTGGGAGCCTCCTACATGGGAGGTCTGGAGTTTGAGTCCACTCGAGCTCCATGTGATCCTCACACAAGCAATGGAAAGATAAGGTGATGCCTAGGAATGGAAGAGAAGACAACACAAGGAGATATAAGGGTGTTAATATCGAACAAATATGAGGATGAGGCCCCTAAAATGTGGTCTCATTGGTTCATACTTCCAGTCAAAAGCGGTTCAACTTCGGCCCATTATTGATCAGAAAGAAAAGAAAAAAAGGAAAAAAGAGTTTAACTCCTATTTTAATTTTGGTAGAAAACATACATCCATCCTTTTGATAGGGAAAAGTTCAAGAGGGATTTATTGATTCTATACAAGCTAGTTGAGGATGTTGTTTAGCTTTTGTTAAATTCTTATTATATCAATTTTAAAGCTATCTTGTTTTCTTATATACCACATTAATATGTATTAATTAATATTTAAAAATAAAATATCTTGCTTTTAGATATTCAACTATATATCTATAGTCATTTTCCCATGAAATATACTTCATATTCCTACACTGTGACTATTGATGCTACAAACATTGCACATATTTCACTAAGGAAACTACTTCTAAATTATATGATTCTCCACTATTCTCTTATGCATTTCAGGTTAGGCTTACTAGTTGACTCCCAAAAAATTACATTCTCTTTTCTAGAAGTAAACCACATAGACATTAGAAAAAACAAAGTATTATTAGGTAGGAAATTTGTTCAAAGATCTACATTTCCTAATCAACCATGTAGTTGATAAATCTTGGTGGCATTCTTCCTTTGTAGTGTTCACAATGGCATCTAACATAGAATGTTTTCATGGGGTTTGTGATGGAAAAGGTGCTAACTTTTGTGTAGGTTTTTAATGCAGCCCACTTTACTCGTGCTTCACCTATGTTCCATATTGATTAGGTTATAGTCATGTTTTATATTGTTTAAGTGTTTAATGTAGTTTGACTACTTCATATGTCATACATGTTCCTTTTGGTTTGTCTTTTCCCTTCATGACTACTGTGAAACCTATGCCTTGATTTGTAAGGTAATTTTTAGTCTTCCAAACTTTAAATTCCTTTCTCAAATATAATACATATTTTTATAAACCACTTTATGATTGAGTTAAAGAAAAATTATGATTGCAACTAAAAATTTAATTTTCATTCATATCTTAGAAGGAAATATTATGTAATTGAAGTCCTCCTTACATGAGTTCATTTGTGAAAGAGTGAGACATCAACTTGAACATTATTTTGTAGATACTAATATTCAAATCATTAAGTTAATTTTTTATTTGATTCTTTGAATTGGGTGATTTTGGCATCTAATTCTTATTTATTATATTTAGTTCTTTCTCAAAATTAACATATATTTTTTGGTGCACTTGATATATTTTACTTGCACTAGCTCAATCATATTATAACAAATTAATATCCAAAAGGTTTACACTTTTATAATTAAATTATCAAACACTATATTAAATTTATATTTAGTTAATATTGACTCCCATTGACAAATCATTGTAAAAATTGTTTTTTCTATTAGGCATTTCAATATCTTAATAGTTTTTTCATATTAATTCTATATCTCCTGAATCAAATGTTATAATCCATACTCATGACACGTGTGATATGTTCAATGTCAAATATATGTTAGCATTTAAAAAATAAATTTTGTCACATTATCTAACTTTAGTATATATTTCAAGTTCCATCAAGTGATATTCTAATTTATCATAACAACTAAATCATGAACTATTTCATCTACATTATCAATAGCCATTAATAAAAGTCATTGGTTTTGCATGGAGCTAGAAGATATTTGAACCCTATATATTTTGTAACTCAAAGAAGTTGAGTAGATCTCTATTGTGGATGGTATGTTTCTAGTGCTCTTGTCTGTTCATTTGGCTTTACCAACCAAGCTCTTGATGGCATTGTGGCTTGGTGGGTGGAAGATCTTGGTAGGTATGACTGTTATGGCTTGGAGGCTTTATATGATCCTCATTTTTTCTTTGAGGTCCCTTTATGCTCTTCATATTTATCTATTGATAAGATTTTCTTTTATTTCTTCCCCTACCCACTACCATGGTCTTCCCATTGTGGTGGTTTTCTCTCCTATGGAGCTGGAGTGGCTTTAGGGTTTTTGGGTGGAGAAGGGGGGTTTTCGACATCTATTTAATGCTCTTCTCAGCCATTTTGTGGTGACCCTCTCTCCTATTGAGGTGGAGAGAGGGTTTACCAGTGCTTCTTAGGTGTTGTGGATCATTTTGATGGTTGAGGGAGCCTTTCTCTACCCTCATGGTTTTTTTTTAGATGTTTCTGGGCCCCTTGTAAAATCCTAGTGGATTGGATTTTCATGGGTGTGTTGTCTTTTTGTTGTTATCTTGTTTTCACCCCTATTTTATTTTTGGTGCTAGTCTTCTTGCTTCTTTCCCAACAAATTCCTGTTTCTTTGGTTCTTCCTTTTGAGTTGGTCCTATCTTCTTTTGAGGTGAAGATGGTTGGTGTTGGAGATTACCTTTCTCCTATTGAGGTGGAGCTAGGTGCTACAGTTGTTGCATAGAGATGTTGGTGCAAGGTGGATGGTGTCTTGTTTCTTGGATTTTTGGGATCTGAAGATAGTCTTTTAATTGGTTTCTCTTCTTTTTCATCTATTGAGGTGGTAATATTGAAGGGTATTATGTTCTCAGCGGTACTCATTCCCAAGATCAAGGTTATGGGAGCCTTTCAAAACCCATTGTTTTAGGTTATAGGAGCCTTATAAAACCCACTCTCGTGGTTCAGGGAGCCTATAAAAACCCTATGTTTTTTGTCTTTCTCAAGGACAAACTGGATGCTAGTAGTTTTCAAGGGCCTAGTTTGGCCAATAATTGGTTTTGGTTACACATCGACTTTGGGGTCTTTTGTGGCCTAAAAAATCTTCTACAGGTTATGGGAGCTTGGGAAAACCCTTCATGTTGTCTAAGGGGGGCTGAAAAATCCCTTGTTCTTAGTTTTTGTGGTCTATTGCTTGTGGTTTTAGACCCTTTCCATGAACCAGCCTATTTTGTAATGTTGTATGCTTGAAGTTAGGTTGCAGTTTGGTTGGTTGTGGCTGTTATGGATGTATGCTTATTCTTTGTGCAATCTTTGGTTGTTGGGCTCTAGATATCCGCATGGGGTCTTCACTGACTAAGCAATATTATATAACATGCATTCATATTGGGGAGTTTAGTATCCCAAAAATAATCTCAATATATTGCATATCTAGTGAAAATACGAGGATTTTAATTTGGGCTATGAAAAAATGCAATATTTGGTGAAAATAAGGGGCTTTTTAATTTGGATTGTGTATTGGGAGGGGGTGAAAAAAAGGAGTTTAGGGCAATATTTTTTTGAAAATAGGGAGATTCTTTAGTATGACATGAACGCATGTGATATAACCCAAGTTCACTAAGTGAAGGCCTTGTGGATACTAAGAAATTAACCAACTAACTAACAAATAGAGATTTTTTTTATTTTAAAAAAAATGCATTAAACCAATGTAACACTTAAAACTCAATAATCATTTACATCTCTTTAAACAACCACTAGCCATGCATATAATTTACTCAAACCATGATCATAAGAATATAATACACAAGCATAAATAAATAACATCTCATCATTTAACCTTCTCTAGGGTATCTTAATGTCACTACTTAACATAAACCTAAGGACATGAACATAACTAACATCATAGAATTTTCATCACAATCTACATATTCATTTGAATCTACATCTAAATCCTAAAATTTACTTCTTATGATAGCATAAGAGACTATCCATTTAATTAAGTCTTCAAAATTACATTTCGTTAAATCCAATTATCGATTATTCCCCCTTAGATTCATTTTATAAGAACCAATTCCAAATGTTCCTAATCTCATTATCATTCACTACATCATTATCATCTTATTATTAATTTATTACTAATCATCACCTATAACACATCTAATCCATTTCCATCAACAATATTATCCATTCATCTCCACATAATACCAAATACATCTACCATGACCAAGAGATAAGAACATTTAACAAAAATTCATTCATTATGAAACAACACCATAAATAAATACTATTAAAGGTAAACATCTCTTTATATGGCACAACCTACAATAATATCAAAACACCTTCTCACAAAATTACATTACCCTCTTATGTCTATAACATAATTTCTTAACCATCAATTATCCATACATATTCAAACATCAATTCTAAAGTATAATTATTTCTATTTTTGTAATAGAAGATTCCACACAAGTGTAAAGCATAATTTCCAATTCATTCACATAAGGTACACATATTCCTAATCCAAATAGCATCGTTATACATCCATGAACCTTAATCCCTAGATGCATAGATACTGAATAATCAAGATACAACATAGGATCAACAAGGATTCCCAACATTATATTCTATTACAATAATCATGTTCACAAACTACTACATCATTTCCTGTTACATATGAATACAAGATTTTCTTATATCAAGATATATAGTTTTTTTCCCAATCTACAAATACAATTATCTTGTGATACGCATTTTCCTATCCTACTATTATAAATTATACATGGATCATATTACAACATTTAGTTACATTCTTTGAGGTATACAACAAGCTACTCCATGACTCCATCCATAATTGAAGAGATAAAAATTCCACAACCACACACAAGAGCATCCAATGAAGATCATCCCAATGGAAGAAGAACTCAATCACCTGACCATGTGGAACCAATAAGGAACCACCCTTCCGTGCTAAGAGATAACACAAGGTCCCACACATACTCCAAACCTAGGCTAACAACTAACAACCAAAGGAACTCAACAAGACAACCGTAACTAAAAATCAACCTCATAGACCAATAATCTAAGACACATCACTAGGCTAAAATCAAAGATATAAAACTCCCTGAGGTATATCAACAACCATGGCATAAGGAACAAGGATACATGTAGGGGAGAATGTCATCACATGCTACCCTCACAAAGAAGGGCAATCCACACCCCTGATCGACATGTGGAATCATCTCTACCTATATGAGAATCAAGGTAATTCTCCATCTCTATGGCCTTCCCAAGCTCATCCCAATTCATCCCTCAAGGGCTATGAGATGGGGCATGCACAAAACATGAATTTATTATCTTGATTAGATGAATCCTATTTACCCACCCCATCTAATTAATTATTAATATTATCACTTGATTACATAAAGAAATATTTCATGAGCTCCTAGTAGTCTAGACCCACAAGCATCCTTACAAGGAACCTATTGGTGGCCTATTCTCATGTGACCCCAACTAACACATGAAAGCCCGCTCCCCCTAGCCATGTTCCAAGACCTTGGGGTACAACAACATAGAATAACAACGATAACAATAATAAGGAGGGTCAACAACCAATATAACAATAATCACATTAAACCATTCACAAATGAACAATTAACCCAAAATCATAATGCCAATCACAAAGAAATTCAAGAGCCTCATAAAAAATCAACAAGCATGAGCAAGGCATGATCCCTCTTTCTTAGCCAATAATAACACAAGCACCCTCACCAAGGCAACATTATCTTACTGGACTCATATGAATATCCAAGTACTCAAGCAAGGTAAATACATCTTTCCAAATCACAAAAAGACATCAAATACAACTAAAATACAACATAGATCAAATAAACCTTCTCAGGAATCTCAAAGGAGCTTATAGCCTCTAGTACAAAAGATAGATCAGATAGATCAGGTAAAATCGACACAAAGACTAAAATGATCAGAAAACAAGGAATATAGTAGAACAACACATATATGGACTCCGACAATGCTTTTTTTTAGAAGCTACAATGCATATACAAAATAAGGCAATGCTTACAAACAGTCCTGCAACATATATGATCTGCAACGTAGCGCATCCACTGGGCAAACTAGTGCGTATAACAAATACTATAGTGCATTTACCAGTCTCTGTGGTGCTTTTAACACATAGGGTAGCACATATACTGAGCACAATAGTGCCTATACCAATTTCGACAACACATTTGTAAAGTAGGGTAGTGCTTTTGCACAATAGTGCATCACATATGTTATAAACTTTAGCGTGAATACTAGATATAATAGCGCATTTACCAATTGGCGCATATAACAAACAATTCAGAAATGGAATTATAAAAATTACGACTAAGGTAAATCTCAAGGCCCCAAATGACATTAAAATCATATCGACAGAAGCACAAGGTATATAAAAACAAGAATGGAAGGACAAAATTCCCAACCTTTATAAACATAGAAAACTAAAAGCTCATGACAATATATGCATGGGACGAATAGTACCTAGACTCTCGTAATATTTATAACAATAGAGGTATGCATATTTCTCCAATTTATTTATTGTTACTTGCATGGTAATAATATTATTCCCCAATATATAACAACCAAAACATCCTCCCAAAAACATGCTACAAACAATCTTTTCAAAACAAAATGCAAGAGATGGAGAAATTCCTCCAACTTGGATAATACTAGCTATGGACAAATAAAATCTGAAGAAGCACAAATCCAATTTACGTCCCAACCAAGCCAAATTCCAAGCTCCAAGCAAAATAAAAACCAAATCTTCTACAATATAGAAATTCTCCCACATGCCCCCCCATAAGAATGCTCAAAAAACCAAATAAATACAATACATTTCAAACTATCAAAATATGTTGGCTAATCCAAAATAATAAGCAATATAATATTTTACACCTACCAATCCCCAAAATCAAGGTAAAAGTAATTTAAAATATTATTATTTAAATTACCCAAAACTCTCCACCAATCGTAAAATAGGGTAGCTAGAGTAAATAATAATTAAATAAATAAATAAGTCCATTAATTAATAAATAAAATAGAAAGGGCTTAATAAATAAAATAATCAAATGCCCAATGAATGTTAAACCACAAAATAGTATAAATAACTATATAAAAAATTAAATAATAATATATTCACAATCACAACTCCCAAAAGGGCCAATCATAATGAAGGGTAAGTAAATAAATAATAACAAATAAATAACCAATAAATAAATAGATAAATAAATAAAGAATAAAGCAACTAAATAAATAATTAAATAAATAATAAATAACCCAACATAAATAAATGAATAGACAAAAATAAATAATAAATACTAAATCCAATAAATCAAAGGCTCTAATAATAAATATTCAAATAAACATCAAGGCATAAAATAATAATACCTAATAAACTATACGAATCAATTAATTATTAATTTAATAAATAATCACAAACTCACAAGGCAACCCGACATAGGGTTGAACAACATACCACATGATGCTAACCAACGACTCATGCCAAGACACTAACTGACAAGGGTATCAACTTAAACTTAAAGTGTGTAGTAGGAACTAATGTCATCTTCGATCAACTTGCTATTGGGATTATGACATGCTCAAACCTGTGAGACCGAGTGGAGTCAATGTCAAGTACCTACAACCCTGCAATCACCAATAACCACAAGAAAAGATGTACAATTGCATATATAATAAATAACCAAGCAAGTGAAGAGAATCACAACATCATATCATGCTCGTAATGAGTGATATAACATCATCTCTATCATGAATATAGTAGCAAGAAATGGCAACAACCATAGTATCTACTCATTCAATATAATCATGAACTGGGGTTAGCACTAGTAAGATGCCATCATATCCTCATATGCAATATAATTCATACATGAATAATGAGTGCATGTAGATCACCAAATGTGTGTCCAATAATCATAATAGTCTAAGATATAACATCATGCATATAAATCATAATATATAAAAATATGAAATGTCTAAGATAATTCATCATAGAGATAACCCTGAACCACGTGTCCTAAATGGTACAATAATTGCAAGGCTCAACATAGTCCTAATTTCAATAATCAACTAGAGTATAGGATCAACATCTTAATAGTAAGCATACTAATGTCAAAGATCATATCAATATAAAGAATGAAACAAGAGACATCAATATTATGAACAAGTCCAAAAGTATTTATCACAGCCTCTCATAAAGGATGAATCGGGGAGGGGCACTACATTTGGATAGCCTATAAAATCTCTAATTCAACTTGGGAGTAGCTAGTTATTTTGTATTTTGGTTAATATCTAAAAATAAAATAAATATTTGAATTCCTCATGTATAAATTTATAAATTATTATATGTAATGGTTATGGGATAGTTGGGTTTGTCACATTCTTTCAGCTTTAGGTGCCACCTTTATAACTTTTTATTTGTTTTCATGCAAGGAGGTCATGCCACATATTTAATATTTACCAAGTAGGTAATACGTCCCACTTTTTATGGGGAGTGGGAGTTAATACACCTCTTGTATGTATATACTATCATTTTTTTATATAATAAGCTCACTATACTAGATTGCATTCACTAGTTCAGTGATTAGCTCGAATATTGAGAGTCTTCTCAAAGTTATCACTTCTCACATAATCTAATACTATCAAGGTGTTATTATTCATGTTGGAGATGAGGTCCCTCATTTGTGGCCTCACTGTATCATAGTTCTAAATAAAAAATGTTTACCTCTCTATGAATAAAAATAATATATGAGTAAAAATAATTCAATACCTATATGAAGTACATTTTGAATTTATGATAATAAAATATTTGAAAGCAATAATTACAAAAAAACTTGAATTAAAAAATTTAATAAAGCTTCTTTCAACACAACTTTATTTGTAGTAATAAAAAGTAGAAATGGAATGAGAACTAGGTAAAGATAAAGATGATTGAGGCTATTGTAACTTAATTACAATTTTCTAAGAGGATCTTAATTTTTACAATTTAAAAACTTTAAAAAATTGCATATAAGTTTTGGGAAAATGTTTTTTTTTTTCAAATAAACAAATACTCACTTTTAATTGGTTGAAATAAATTTTTTTCCTAGTCAGTTTAGTTTACCTATTTTGAATACATTTTAGATTTGTGATAATCAAAATTTAGAAAATTAAGGAAATACTTGTAGTAATAAAAATTAAAACAACAATAACTAAAAAAAAGTGAGAAAAACAGAAATTCAATGAGAATAAGTTATGAACAATGAGATAATAGTGAATTTAATCTAGAGAATTTCCTAGTACCTCAAAAAACACATTTCATGCTTTTATATAATTTATTGTCTGACTCATTGACAAGCCATTTTGATTTTATTTATTGATGTTATATTATAATATAATGAAGTAAAACTAATTAATTAATATATAATAATAAAAATAAGACTTGATTTCTAACTTAAATGAAATAATGAACAAATATGATATATTTTAACATACTTTACCTATATTCTTGTAAAGATAAATATGCTAATAGAGTAATACATGAAATAAAACCACCCTTAATATAGAATAAAAATAAGACTTGACTGGTAAATCAAGCATATATGTTTATATATGCAAATACCAATAAAAAATATGCACTCTATCTTCCATGAAATTACAGATAATGATGACAGAGGCTCTAGTCACGTATTTACAGTTTCCTGAGAGGATATTTCCTTGCTTTTCACCTACCGTCAATAGAGTGCAGTCCAAGTAGAAACAAAAGCTAAAGATGTAGAGTTCCATTTAAGAAGAACTTCATGGTCACCCACGCGTTCTACTGTATAGAATCTACCATTGTTAGAACTCGTGACCAGATATTTTGTACACATTAAGTTTTTGTAGCTTATATCACGCTCAACAAAACCACACTGGAGAGGAATATCCATGACTTGCAGAAAATCTCCATTAGAATCCTCTGAAAATGAATTAATGGGTCTGCACATCGTTGGCCCCAAGAACAAACGTTCAATTACACCTCTAGCAAGCCCGAATTGCTCTGGAAGCCCTGCTTCAGAAGAGTCAATCATGGCACACAGATTGTTCAAGCATTGATTGAAGCACTCTGTGAAATTCTGCTTCTTTGGGTTTTGAATTCCATGGGGTCCACTACCCACAGAAAGAACTTCTGGATTCAAATGGTGGGTACCATGAATGAATTTCACTAAATCCTTTTTGCTTCTCTCAAGCATGTGTGGTAGCTCCCACATGCAATTCACCATCACTTTTTCTTCATCCCCTGAACGTTTCAGATTTCTCAGGTCTTCCAATTTGATTTCTTGGAAAGAAAATGAAATACCCAATGAGCTTGCATACTCAGATAACCTTCTTCCAGTGTGTTTGCAGAAACTTGAAGAAGGATCTGAAATATCATCATCATATTCCTCCTCCTCTTCTTCCTCCTCTTCCTCCTCTTCCCATTTGATGGCTGTGATTTTGAGGTGGCCAATTCTGTAATTCTCAGATTTCAAGGCTTCCATCAATATGGGCCACTGAGAGCCCTCCATTATGTCAAAATCTATGATATGGACTTTCTTTGCTTGAGCAGGAATGGCTTCAAGAAAGCTTTGAGTGGCAGTAAAATGAGCTATCTTGATATAGGGATAAGTCTGGTTCAGTAGGCTGAAAGCTTGTATATAACTGGATTCATTCAAACTGTTGAATCTCCTGAGTCCATGAAATTCACTATTAGAACTATTATGGTTCTGCTGCAGTGATTGAAAGAGATAGTAAGCCACCCTCTCCATAGTAGAACCAGTTGGAGAAACCAGTTCTTTCAATCTACAGAGTATGATGTCAACCAGATCATGGGCTCCATTTGAGATTGCCTCAGCACAGGTAGTTAAAAGATGTACCAGGAGCAGGCCCTTGAATTCTTTTGAATCAGTACTGCAAGGAATGAGGCCATCGCTGTCAATACAGTTAGACCCATTGACCGTTTCACTGTACTCAATGTTGGAATCACAATTGGCTATTTCACTTCCACTGAGGCTCTGGCAATTAGGCTTCATCACTGGTTCTTCACTATGAATCATTTGCATTAGCTCCTCCTCTGTTGACAACAACTCTGATATTGATGGGGAATAGTCCAGTTCTTCATCATTTTCAAGAACCAGCTCACTCCACAAAGGCCACTCAGATGGAACTGAATCCAAATCTAAGAAACCCATATCACTAAAACCCACATCAGTTACATCCTGATAGTCCCAACAATCCAAACCTTTCCCATCCCATTCTTTCATGACAATATCTGCCATCCTTTTAATGGATCACCAAATTTGATTCAAAAGATTGATGGAAGACAAACCTTGCACACAGTTGAATCTAGAAATCACATGCACTAAGACTTAGATGCACCCCCTAAAATATAGAAAGAGACAGCTAGACAAAAAAACTGTAAGGAAGACCAAAAAAAAGTATGTACATCAATACTCATGCACAAACCCTAGATCTCCCATCTTCTACATTAGAGAAAAGTGGGGAACTGCTTATAGAAACTAACAAATAAAGATCAAACATACAAAATTTCAGTACGGAATGTCAATCCCATACTATAACTCAAGCCTAACCTCTCAAAAATCTCTTTTCCATCAGATTTTCACTTTACATCCAGATTATAGATCATGAAGATTGATCCAAAATATTGATAAAAAAAATCTCACACAACGAAATCCAAAAAACACAATAACAATTTCAATTTCTCACCAGTTCACTGAAGCTTGACTTTATATCCCCATAGACACTCTTTTGGTAAGGAGGAATTATACTAAAATCTCTCCCTCTGTCATCCCAAATATATATACAATTCAGAAGGACTAAACCGTGTAGAATTCTCTCTACAGCTGTACACTGCTGAAAATCTTGTAGAACAATGGAGAAATCTAGTTAAGTAAGTCCACACGTCATTCCATATCACCGACCACTATAATTAATGTGTGAACGTAATCATACCCTGAATCTTCATGCAAGCAATTTCAATGAAGCTATAATTTGTTTAGAAATAGCTCTCCTCGTGACCGACAATTCTGGAGCAGAACAATGTAGGTGACTCAAGCTAAGGTTTTGCCAAAAGAACGAAGAAATTGTGTGTATAAAATGGGGTAGAGAAGTATGACCATTGAACTATAATATATTAAAATAGGGCTACCGTAGGAAAGTGGCAAGCTTTTTGGCCTCTATATTTGACTAAGTAAAATTGACCAGACAAGTTGACCTAGGGTTTGACTATGACCAGCTTTCCCCACAAAACTTACCATTAATGTGTAATATATATGGATAAATAATGAAGAATTTATATTATTCTTGAGTTTCAATTTGATATCATCATGTTTCTTCTTTTGAACATTGTGGATGGAGTAATAAAAAAGATATCTTCTTTTGAACATTGTGGATGGAGTAATCAAAAAGATATCACGAGGTCTTCTTAATTGTATTCCATCAATTAAATTACAACCCTTTGAAAATTTTATCTCATAATAATTTAAGATTTTGAACATTGTGGATGGCATAATAAAAAGTTTTTATTGTGCTTGTTAATTGCACTCAAACAATTAAACTACCTTTCAATGCATCACGACCTTTTAAATATTAAAATAAATGTACGATCTTGGTCTCATAATAATTTAAGATTTTGAACATTGTTAATGACTACCCAAAAAAATATGATCATGGTTTCTAATTTATACACAACCAAATTAACCAAGAAAATTTGACCAAGCAACTTGACCTAGGGCTCCACTATGACCACCTGGATTTTGAACATTGTTAATGACTACCCAAAAAAATATGATCATGGTTTCTAATTTATACACAACCAAATTAACCAAGAAAATTTGACCAAGCAACTTGACCTAGGGCTCCACTATGACCACCTTCACCCACAAAAGTTACCCTTAATGTCTATAATATATGTTGATAAATAGTTTTTAATGGAGGATTTTATATTATTCACATGTTTCAATTTGTCATAGTCTCAATATCATTTTACTTTGAGATTTTGAATATCGTGGATGACCTAATAAAAAAGATATGGCCACACTCCTTAATTATACTCAATCAATTATATTACAACTTTTTTAAAGACTCAATCTCATAGTAATTTAAGGTTTTGAACATTGTGGATGGCATAATCAAAAAAATATCATCATGCTTCTCGATTGTATTCAACCAATCAAACCACCTTTTAAATATTAAAATAGATATACGATCTTGGTCTCCTAGTAATTTAAGATTTTGAACATAATGAATAATGTTAAAATATCATAAATTTAAGATTTTAGACATTATAATGATTATCCAAAAAGATATCGTCATGCTTTCTAATTTGTAGACAACCAATTTAATCATCGAATTTAAATATTAAAAGGAAACAAAGTGTTTTCCGTTGAATTAAAAAAAAATATGAAGTGAGTTCCACGCCCTTTCCAGCCAATGCAGAAATGATTAGTAATTTGGAGTGGATTGAAAATATTTAATTAAACATAAAGTTGTCAAAATGTCTTTTCGTGGAAGCACGTTTGTAACGAGTGGGCTGGGCATGGATTGACATTCTCTTTGCCGTGAATAATTCGATGGAAATAAAACATAATAAATGTGTTACGGTGAAAATAAAAAATATTGTTAGGCTTGAATGTTAATAAAATACTATAAATTTATCCATCTAGAAGATTAAATTTCACCTTGTTATCATTTTGGGTTAAATTTAAAATGTAAAATAGATAATAATAAAAAATATATAGTTAAATTTAATTATAAATTTTATTTGATTCTTTTTAATGAGTAGTTATTTGTCAATGTAAGTGGAGAAAAAGTTAAATTATATTTTAGGTTGTTGTATAAAAGGACAAGTCTTAATTCATAATGATCATTTAGATTTTAAATCAAAGTACACATTTATATTAGCAAGACTCAATGCTCTTGTCGTATTGCTTGACATTATGGCATGTCTTTGGGTAGTATCTTAAAACAATAATATTATATATAGTAGTTTAAGATAAGAATACGTGCATTACTTAGCAAACTCTCAATTTTTTTCCTTAACGTCTCTAATCATTAATATAATTCCGAATATCAAAGCAAACAAAAATATGAATTATAGATACAATGACATCAAATCCACTCATATAAATTGATTTCATAGAAAGAGTTCGAATCTATGGGCATAAAGACAATTTCTACATATTCAAACAATGTGCTTTAAATCTAATCATCCAAGACTATTTATCAAATTAATTCTTGAGAACGAACACAAGGAAAAATTGTAGAAAAACATCTACTACAATGTATTTTGACATCAAACCTAAAGTTAAGTATCTTCATTTTATCATTAAAAATAAAATACTATAAATTTATCCATCTTGAAGATTAAATTTCATCTTGTTATCATTTTGGGTTAAATTTAAAATGTAAAATAGATAATAATAAAAAATATATAGTTAAATTTAATTATAAATTTTATTGGATTCTTTTTAATGAGTAGTTATTTGTCAATGCAAGTGGAGAAAAAGTTAAATTATATGTTAGGTTGTTGTATAAAAGGACAAGTCCTAATTCATAATGATCATTTAGATTTTAAATCAAAGAACAGTAAATATATGAATTTTAGGACGACACAATCTACACATTTATATTAGCAAGACTCAATGCTCTTGTCATATTGCTTGACATTATGGCATGTCTTTGGGTAGTATCTTAAAATAATAATATTATATATAGTAGTTTAAGATAAGAATACGTGCATTACTTAGCAAACTCTCAAATTTTTTCCTTAACGTCTCTAATCATTAATATAATTCCAAATATCAAAGCAAACAAAAATATGAATTATAGATACAATGACATCAAATCCACTCACATAAATTGATTTCATAGAAAGAGTTCGAATCTATGGGCATAAAGACAATTTCTACATATTCAAACAACATGCTTTAAATCTAATCGTCCAACACTATTTATCAAATTGATTCTTGAGAATGAACACAAGGAAAAATTGTAGAAAAACATCTACTACAATGTATTTTGACATCAAACCTAAAGTTAAGTATCTTCATTTTATCATTAAAAATATTGTGACTCATAAGCATGTCTTACCTTGCAAAAATAGGCTTAGCTCTAATATCTAGGATATTTCTATTATTATTATTTTTTATTTTATTTAATGAGAATTCATATGATTTTACATATGGAATACTTTATATTCTTTTCTTTTTTCTTTGATAAAAGTGGTAAAAACCACTAAATTTAAATATTAATTATATAATAAAAATTTTACGGTCCTAGTTCAAAGAGCACTAGTAGGAAAGAACCAAGCAAAAAAAACCTCTAGTCTTTCTCATAAGAAAACTAACAAACTATTATGTCTCCATGTCACAACCCTCCTTTATCACTTTTGGATTTAAAATACAATTCTATTATATTTTTGGATAAGCTATTTGAATGATTGAATAAATGTTATAAAAAGAATGAAAATAATAATACACACACACATGAAAAATATACATTATTTTTATTTATTTATTTTCCACATCCAATTATGGCACATGTTGTAGGAAGAATAAGAAGCTTCTAGAGGATTCTCCACCACCTTGCATGTAACTCCCCCACTAAGTCTAATCAATTTGCATGAAGTCCAAAATTGGGAAAGAATCTCCTTTTTAATTAAATTTTCTAGATAGTGGAATGGAGGGAATTTTCTTATAAAATTATATGCAAGTTTCAAAGAAGGGAGTTGATTTTGTTTTGAAGGAAATTTCCCAAGTTTTAGAAGTAGATTTTTGCTTTGGTAGTCTCATTTTTCGTTGCAGGAATTCTAAGTTGTGTTGAAGGATTTCTCTCAAGTTGCAAGGAAGGATGAAAAGGATAACCAGTGGATTCAACATCAAGCTTGATAAACCAGGATCTTTCCTTGTTATTTCACATTCACTTATGAGGAATTCGTATTTTTTTTCAAAAAAATAGCTATGGATCTTCCTTTATATAGAGAAATTCTTTTATTAAAATTTAAATCTTTCATTTGGGGATAAATAATAATGATAATGCTTTCATAGTTATTTAGTTATTTTATTTCCCTTAAGAAAATATGCACAAGATCTTACTTTTGGTTTTTCTTATTTTTCCAAAGATTTTAGCAAAAAGAAAATCATATTCTTTTATTTGTTTAAAATCTCTCTCTTTCTGAAATTAAAATTCTTCCTGTGTGATTTGAATCTTTATTTCTTCCCTTTAATCCATCTCTCTAGTTTTTCGAATGGAATTCTGAATCTCATTCTTAAATATCTCTGTGATTATTTTAAATCTCTCTATGATTATTTTCTCTTTGATTATTTCCTTTGTGATTATTTTAAATCTCTTTGTGATTATTCTAAATCTTTCTGTGATTATTAATTAGATAAATTTTCCTGTGAGTTGAACAAAGACCTCTTTGTGAATAGTGGTTGAATAAAATCCTCCTGTGAATACTGGAAACAAATACTAGAAATAAACAATTCCCTAGTAAAATCTGGAAATAAACTCTCTCTCTCTCTCTCTCTCTGTGTGTGTGTGTGTAAATGAACTAACCTTTGCTTTACTGTGAAAATCAATCTAAAACAATTATTTGATCATCTATTTTATCCATGTTCTTATTTTCATAAATAAATTCTCTTGTTTATATATATATATATATATATATATATATATATATATATATATATATATATATATATATATATATATATATATATATATATATATATATATATATATATATAAAGTTTATTTCAAATGTTAATATATATTAATGTCACATTATAATTATATTAAACAACATTCAAATGTTAAAATATATTAATGTTGCATCTAATTATGGCACAGTCTTCGAAAAATATTCGAAGGAATGACGGTAGCGTGTAGGGGCGGTGGGTATTGTAATCGTCGGGGGTAGTGGTACCCCTCACTACCCTGCAGTCACTATCAGTGGCTGCAGGGGAGTGGAGGGGACCACGGTGTCCCCTCAACCCTGCGGGCCTGCACATGCAGGACCGCAGGGGGTGATGGGACCTATGGTCCCCACTCCCCCCCTATTTACTAATAAAACAATAAAATGAAAAGGGAATTCGCTTATTTCATTTTTGTAAATAGTCTTTTTATATATTCTTTTTAATTTGCAAATTAGAATTTTTAGTGATTACTTTGGGGTTAAATCTCAAGTTAATTGCTAACAATTAATTTTGTTTAAATTTTAATTTTAATTGTTAATAATTGCAATTTAGGAAATATTAAATTCTTTCCTTAGTATAAATTTTAAGTTGTTGAATTTAACTTACAAAAGTTATAAATATTGGGGATTATTGTGTAGTGAATTCATGATTAAAGTATCCTTAGTAAATTTTATATTCGTAAATTATATTGTATCAAATTCTTTTAATTAGAGTTATTCATTCCATTTAAGATCCATTGGGCACTTAGTTGGCCTTTAGCAATTAATTCATATTAATATGATTTGAATCGAATGCCTAAATTAATCACTATTTTGGATTGCTTAATCATGCACGCAAGTTACACTATTCTTATATCATGCAAATTACTTATAGATTAACTATATTTATTTGACGTTATCATCTCCATGCAAGTACACATGTAATTATTAATATGCAATTTTTTCATATGCAAGTTATATTTCAAGTGATGGTTTTTATTCTACGTAATTCATCAAGTAGTTATTTCAATGAATTAAAATTATGCACATTCAATTAGTAATTATTTTCAAGCATGATGTTTTCATAGCTTCTTAGTTAGAAAACTAAATAAAGGAAGATGGAAACCTAAACCTAGTAGCGTTCGGTATATATGGTGCCTCTGGGTCACACTTACGGGTAATGCCATAATGTTGAACTACTGCACTTAATGCCTAATAAAGCTACATCAACGACGTCTGTGGCATCCTACCTATAAATTGTCGAGGAGTAATAAGGGACACTTGGAAGTTAATATCCAAGGGGCAGGTAATCCCTCTTGGATCGATAATCTAATAAGATAATTTTTAAATGATTTTTCATCCATTGAGATAAACCATAGTAAACCCCCTTTAGGGTTGGTTAAGTAAAATGCTTTTATGAAATTGATTTTAATCTTGAAGAGATATGGGTGATTGACAATTTGGTCAAGGGTGACGCTCATGATAGGTGTTAGGATGTATTTGTTAGGCCACAAATAATAGGCCATTCTGAGCCTTTGTTTAAGTGCTACCATCGTGGGTAGCAACCGTAGAGAAACTGTTTGGGACATTGACCCTAGAAAGGGTTGCGTACCCACTAATAAATTTACATCAAACCATAGAATAGAAAATAGAACTACATACTTTATGCCTTGATCCTGTGCCGAAGCGGGTATGTAGGCATTCTTGGGATGGAGTTGTCCCTTGTACTCAGGCGTTTGTGGGTGGGGTCTAGGCTTGGTAAAGGAAAGATTGAGTAAGAATCCTATTTTGAAAGATAAGATAATTAAATTGGAAAAATTAATTCAATGCATACTTGGAAGGAATCCCGTGTGGATTCGCTTGACTTCCCAAGGCTTTAAGCCAAATTATGAGGCAGAATTCAAGCTTGTATTATGTTGTTTAATTACTCCTAAGGACGATGACCTCGGTGCACTTCTGTTAGAAGAGTGTAGTACCTAGTGAGTGGCTCAGGACCCGAATGGTGCCGATGAGTCTAAGTCTCTGGTCAGAGCACCTCCTATCCTGATTGGATAGATGCCTACCCCGTATGGGTAGATGCCTATCTCGTATTGGATAGATGAAATCTTATGTCCCGTATGGACAAATGCCTAACCCATATGGTTAGATGCTCATCACAGATGGATGAATGCCTAATCCAAATGGATGGATGCCCAGAGTATGCAATTGAATTAAACATAATGATTAAATTAAACACAAAAAAAAGAATGGTCAATTTTGTTGAGTTAATTATGGTGGGTTATTACACTCCAGAAACAAAATTGCATCATTGTAGGTAGATGCAAAAGCCAACTCTGAAGAAGAGATCCAAACCCACCCATACATATAATAGCATAATGATACAAGGAGAGTATGATGCTTTATATTCTTAAATGAAATTTGTTAACCCAATTTTTAAGAGATCCACTTAGTAAACTTATCTTATATCACTTGTAATGATGAAATGTTTGAAAGTATCCCTAATTCTACTTATCTCTCTACATATTGAACTTTTTGTATCCCTCTAGGTACATATTACTTCTTAAAAGATGTCTCTTTTTATCATATAAATGCCTATTTTTTCAATGCAATTATTTATATTCATATTTATTTATACCTCTCATGCATACTAATGTATGCATTATTTCATTTTTGCCACTATCAACATTATTTGTTTAAATAAAAAAAATTCAATTAATATTGCATAAGAGATTATAAAAATTAAATACAATAAATATATTTTTATATTATAATAATTTCACATTGATTCTAGATTGGAAAATATAATTGAAAATAATTATTTGATGTGAATATATGATTATTTTTAATTCTTTTACATGTTTGTATTAATAAAATTAATCAATTATTATGGATAGGATAAATAATAAGAAACTAGAAATATAACTATTTACCTATCTCACATTTATGCAACTAAATTAAAGAATACCTCTTTGATGTTTAAATTAGGTAAAAATGGAAGAGGCCTAAACCATTACATAACTGCCATAGTGCAAAGACCTAGGGAATTGTCACGAGAAGTGAGAACACCCAATAAGAGAACCAACTCACAAAAAGAAACTTAAAACTACCTGACAAATGGAAGCAAACAAAAAAAGAGGACTAAAACTAGAAATTGATAGACACCAAAATAGAGAAACCACACACCCACCAAAGAAACAAACCAATGGTCTACCTAGTGGGGGTATTTTCAATTTTTTAGTCCTAGCTAAACACTTTCATCTTATTAGAGAAGGATAGCCTTTTGTTAGAACCTTTTCTCATAGAGATATAACAGGAGACTCTGGAGTAGCCTTCACCCTGGATTCTGTTGGCTATGTAACAATGACAAAAGACAAATCCGTGTGGCTCTTCTTCTTCCAATGTCTTCTACCAATTTCTTCCTGAATGTCTTAATGAGAAATAAAGTTGTAACATGTCATTTTAGTGTTAAGTGTAGTGCCCCTCATTGATTCGTCTTCTCTTTCTGTACATCAAGGGATTGTATTGATCTAGCTTAGCCTACTTTATGATGATTTGATGGTATCATGTTATCTGGGTGGGTGCAAGAAGCGGGGTCCCAACTCCGTGGAAGTCAGCGAGCAAAAATAGTTTGCCGCTAGAAATGAGTGCCCGTTTTTTAAAGAAACGGGCACCCATTTAGCTTTGGAGCCCCAACCGATAAAAATAAAATGGGTGCATGTTTTGAAAAATGAGTGCCCGTTTAGGATTGGACCACCATAGAGAAACAGGTACACGATTTTTAGAAACGGGCACACGTTTCTAAAAATGGGTACCCGTTTCTAAAAACAGGTACCCATTTCTAAAAACGGGCACCCATTTCTAAAAATGTGTACCTGTTTCTAAAAATGGGCACATGTTTCTTAAAGTGCTATAAATTTCAAAATGGGTGCCCCTTTTTTTAATTTTAAATAATGGGCGCCCGTTTCATAAAAGATGGAGTGGGAAACACTCTTATACCTCAGTTTTGGCTTCGGGTTAGGCTTGGTGGGACCAAGCCTATGCTTGGACCTCCAAAAAAATGGCTAAGGCACTGGAATACCAGATTTCTGCCTTGCCATTATTTTTTGAAGGTCTTCTTGATCATATTTTTTGATGAAACAAAAAACCATTAGAGTTCTCACTGTCCTAATTTCAAAAATGTAAATTTAATAGTGAAATGATTAGTTTTACTATTTTTGTATTATTTATTAATCAAAAGTGGTACCTAAATGTAAAATAGTGAGGTTTAGTAAAACTTTAATAACTTTTTGTTTTTAGGTTTTTTTGAAAATAAATTATATGACATCAATTTACATACAATTCTTTTGAAGAATAAAAAAAAAATTAAAAAATATGAAATTTTCATCAAATTATGGTGGTCATACACCGAATGTTTTGAAAATGTACTTTATAGTCAATTAAAAATTAATTAAAAAAATATATTCAATAAAAAAATAAGAAAAAATATTATCATCAATATTTGGTGTATTAGGTATCTATTCCCAAAAGGATTTGAAAACATTATTTTATTTATGTAAAAATATGGTGGTCATACACATGTGTGGTATGGTCTCGAAACAAGCATTTTGAAAAAGTGGTTTTCAAATATGCCTACTAAAAAGCAATTTCTACCATGTGGGTATTGAAATAAATTACATATTTTAAAAATAGACTCCGAGCACTACATTTTCTATTACTAAAGTTTTTTCGGATTCAAACTCTAAGTACCTCATATTTTGACAATCGACAAAAAAATTGAAAAATAGGGAAAACACTTCCACTTTTTGCCCAAAAGTGGGACTCAACTTCTTGCACCCACCCATCTACTAACCCTATTTCATGATTGTATTGGATATGAACATGGATCTATATTTGATGATGTATATGTGTTCATTATTCATGATGGATCATATTGCTTATGAGATTTTCATAACATTATGTCTATTTTAACCCTACTCTATGATTGTGACATTCGAATCGATGCTACGATGTTTGTGATTGTCTTCTAGTGTCTTCATGATTAGAGATGATGTCATACCACCCATTGTAAGCACGATATGACATTGTCATTCTCTATCACTTGCCTGATCATTTATGATGTATATGTATCATACATATATGTTGTATTGTGTTTAGTGGTGGATGCAGTATTGTAGGTACCCAATATCGACTCCACCTGGTCCCACAATTCTGGGCATGTCTTATCCTAATGGCAAGTTGTCAGAGATGGCATGGGTTTCTCTCTCATACTCTAGGCTTAGTTGTTCATCACGTTGGTCATGTTGTAGCATAAGTTCATGGCTATAGTCTTGCATCGATGTTACGCTCCCTTCGTTAGGTTGCTTGAAGTGGTGTGAATGTATGTTTATTATATAATTAATAATTGAATCAATGTGATTTATTAATTTTATATTAATTTATTTAATTTATTATATATTATGGGTATTTAATTATTTGAAATATTTATTGAGGCTTGATTAATGTTATCAAGTTTGATTTATTTGATTTATTAATTTATTGTTGAGATTAATTTATTAATTTATTTGATTTATTGTTTAATTAATTTGTATTAATTATTTACTGTTTTATTATTATCTATTGATTTATTAAATATTCAATGTTGGTGTTTTATTATTGATGTGATTTTATATTTATTTATTAATTTCTATTTATATAATCCTTATGTTTATTTATTTATTATTGGGATTTGATTTATTATAATATCCCATTCATATTTATATTACTACATTAATATTATTTGCATAACTGGATATAATATAAAGTTTGCCTACCTTTCTATTTCATTGGCTATTTTTGAATGGGTAAGGAAACCTGGAAAGGGAAAACTAGAGTGGGATTGAGTAACCACAATATTATTATATTATGGCCAGTAGTAGAACAATATTACAAAAGTGGAATGCACTTGCATTCAGGAACACTACCTAGAGTTCACTACTCAATTAAAAAGGGGGTTGCAACCCGGAGGAAGGCTTGCTGCCTTATAGGATATTTAAATGATTATAATGATGAATGAACTGAGAATAAAATCTAACTATGCCAAAATATAGTTCCGGTTAGACTCATAATGTCTTTTGTAACTATTTTGATATTTTCCTCTATAACACTACTCTGTCACATACCGAAGCAACAAAATCTTCACCAAACTTAAAAACTCGCTCACACAAATTTTATTTTCTCAACTCATATATCAAAATGATCAATTAAGTCAATCTTATATATCTGCATCATCCACAAAAATCATTTACTAAGTCGGCTTCCAAAAACTGCATAACATGCAACATGAAATGTGTTCCATCAAGTCAGCTCAATCCAATCACAAATCCAAGTGCGGACCAAAACAAGAAGATAAGATGCTTCCTATAGGTCAGCCCAATCACCTCAAACACAAAACTGATCACTAGAATCATCCCAACAAATCCGCAACACACATTACTCCAAACTAGCTCTATCCTAATTGAAATACCGGATACCAAGGCTCTTAACTAGCACACGATTCAACATCGGATATCAAGATGACAAAGAAATCTATCTTGGACCTAGAATCAACTTCCTTGATCATTGCAACCCAAAATACATCACCAAAATCAAGATATGCTCTATGATCTCATGTTCTACCGGTAACTGTGTTCCACCTTTTAGACTTATGCCCTATGAACATAATGTCTTCTAGTAAATTGATTCTATGTACACCGGATGTGATCTATGAATTGAGTTGTCATCAATGACAACCCCTGAACATTTATCATGCACCAATTTCAACCAGAATCACCAGAATAATGTCTCTTGCCAACATATCTCCCTCTATCCCTCGTTCTCTATATCATTCTCTCTCTCCTTCTATATATCCTCTCCCTCTTTCTCTATCTCCCTTTCTCGCTCTCCCTCTCTCCCTTGTTCTCTATCTCTCTCCTCTCTCCTTCATTCTCTATCTCCTCATCTCCCTCTTTTTGTATCTCACTCTCATTCCCTCTACCCCCTCTCTCCATCTCTACCTCTCTCCCTCTTTCGCTATCTCACTCTCGTTCCCTCCACCCCCCTCTCTCTACCTCTCTCCCTCTTTCTCTATCTCTCTCCCTCTCTCCCTCTTTCTCAATCTCTCTCCCTCTCTCTCTCTCTCTCCATTTTTCTCTCTCACTCTCCTTCCCTCCACCCCCTCTCTCCCTCATTTTCTATCTCCTTCTCTTTCTCTTTCTCTCTCTCTTCCTCTCTCTCCTACTTTCTTTATCTCCATCTTTCCCTCTTTCTCTATCTACCTCCCTCTCTCTCATTCTCTATCTCCTTGTCTCCGTCTTTATCTATCTCCTCTTGTCCCTCTTTCTGTATCTCTCTTCCTCACTCTCCCTCTCTCCCTCTTTCTCTATGTCTATCCCTCTCTCTTATTATCTATCTTTTTCTCTCCCTCTTTCTCCATCTCCTCCTCTCCCTCTTTCTCTAAAAAACTCTTCTTCCCTCCACCTCCCTCTATCTCCCTCTCCCTCTCTCCCTCTCTCCCTTGTTCTATATCTCCTTCTATCCCTCTTTCTCTATATCCTCCTCTCCCTCTCTCTATCCCTCTCTCCTTTCTCTTTCTCACTCTCCTTCCCTCCACCCCCCTCTGTCTCTCTCCTTCTCTCCCTCTTTCTCTATCTCTCTCCCTCTCCCCCTCTTTCTCAATCTCTCTCCCTCTCTCCCTCCCTTTCTCTCATTTTCTATCTCCCTCTCTCTGTCTTTCTTTCTCTCTTCCTCTCCTTCCCATTTTATTTACCTTTGTCTCTCCTTCTTTCTCTATATATCTCCCTCTCTCCATCATTTTTTATCTCCTTCTCTCCCTCTTTCTCTATCTCCTCCTCTCCCTTTTTCTATACCTCTCTTCCTCGATCTACCTCTCCCCCTTTATCTCTACCTCTCTCCCTCATTCTCTATCTCCTCCTCTCCCTCTTTCTCAATCTCCTCCTCTCCCTCTTTCTCTATCTTTCTTCCTCACTCTCCCTCTCTCCCTTATTCCCTATCTATCTCCCTCTCTCCATCGTTCTCTATCTCCTCCTCTCCCTCTTTCTCTATATCCTCCTCTCCCTCTTTCTCTCTCCCTCTCTCTCTCTTTGTTTATATCTCTCCCTCTTTCTCAATCGCTCTATACCTCTATCTGTATCTCACTCGCCTTCCCTTCACCCCTCTCTCTCTCTCTCTCTCCCTCTCTCCCTCTTTTTCTACCTCTCTCCCTATCTCTTTCTTTCTCAATCTCTCTCCCTCTCTCTCTCCCTCTCAACCTCCCTTCCTCCTCTTTCTCTCTTTTCTCCTTGTGTATATGGTCAATAACCCATATGGGTTTATGTTTCTAAAGATGTTCCACTAGTCTTCCTTCTTCTATAGTGCCAATACCCTATATGAGTTTTTTTCACTATAGATTTATGTCTATCATGTCAAAAATGCATATAGGTTATTGCCACTATAGACATTGTGGAATTTCCCCTCCCTTCATCTATAGTTCCAATACCCTGTATGGGTTTCTTTCACTATATAATCATGTCTTTAGTGGAAAGAACATGTATGAGTCATTAGGAGTATATACTGTCATTGCAATGCTCCCCCTTCTTTTGTTTATATTGTCAATAACCCATACGGGGTTTTTTATAATAAGGATGTGAACAAGTTTTTGACATTATATGTGGTTCCATAATGGCCAAAAAACCACTATTTTTCGTGAAGGACCTATTGATCAATAAAAATGCTTCTATGAGAATAACCTTATGGGAAACTCAGTGATGGGAGACCTAGGCATGTTCACTAAGTGACCTACAAGATTTTAGAAGCCAACTCTTCATACATGGGGGGAGAAAAGGGAAGAGGGAAAATTTAAAATAAATCTACACTATAAAGATGCGCTGAAATGATTTTAGTACGCTATAAGTACAAAGAAACTTCACATACATACAACTCTAAGACCCATTCAACAATCTACATGCCTAGAAAATCAAGATTGAAATATAAACAACAACCCATTTAACATAATGAAACAAATAACATTCATCTATTAGATAAAAAGTTCAAAAGATATAGTTTAATCTGTAGAGTCTTACATCATATATTCTAGAAGTTATGTGAAATTACAAAATACATAAAAAAATATTCATGCACACTAAAAACAATGATCATAAAGGCCACAGGCACAATTTGATTATCACAGTTGTAGGAGTACAATCACAAGTTAAAGACATAATTCACATAACAATTGTCTATATTTCTCCTCTAAAAAATTTAAACCCCTACAAAGGCAAAAAGAATCACTTATATAATCAGGAACCAATGACCTGGTAGAGAAAATAGAGAACCAAAATAACCACATGCACCATTGGTAGCACCATTAGTAATTGTGAAGCAGCCTGATGAGAAGCTAGATAAAACAACTTTGGCCTTTAGGACAACCACCACCAAATCTCTAATGATCAGATCAAAATGGAAAAGCTCACAACTATTGTTGAACTATATGTTGTTGGCAAAAAACACCCCATTATCTCAAAACGCATTCCAAGGTCACCCGGTGGTTGCTACAAGAAAAATGTGGCAGTAGGAGGGAGTGGCCTAGGAACTTAACAAAACTGCATAAGGCACCTCGCGAGGAACTACCATGCAGCACAAATTGAAAACACTTAAAATCATGGGCCCACCATTAGAGAGTGAAAAGGAAACCCAACACACATCAACCCCATGCAGCTTCCTAACAAAGGGAAAAGAGAAGATTGATCAACACTAGTTGTACCACCACGTGGAAGATGTGTGGATGCACAATTTAAAACTCCGGTCAAGGGAAAATAAAAACTAACTCACTAAATGGGGCATGGTGGATGAAAGACTACATTAGTCAGTGACTTCTTGGAAAATATCGCCCACCAAATGCTGATACCCAAAATACTATTTTGTGCACTAGTCCTATACCTCTGGCTTGAAAATCTTATCGAAAAGTTGTTCTAGGGGAGACCAATCATCTTTGGAAGGGATAACCTGAGCCTTGAGAGCCTAAATTTTTTGATCTAGCTCGCTGACATCCTTGAAAGGAATCGCTTCTGGCTCTTTGAGGGTTAACTCAAGCATAATGAGGAGTTTGACCAAAGGATGAAATAAAGCCTCAAAATCGTCCACCCTAGTGGGGTTGCTCAGACCTTGTAGGGATGACTAATTTTGCTGCCTCTGCGGATACTATCAAGCTTGGGAGCTGCTCATCTTTCATGACTGATCCATCTAGAAGAAAGAGGGAGGGTAGGCCGAGCTTTATGAAACATTCAAGCCATTTTGTAATAAAAGCAATTGAGTCCCTTTAAAGTTGATAAACTAGAAGTACCTTGCTTGGCCATCTTGCTGCAATTGATAAAATGATTAGTCTTTTAAATTACCTCCTTAGAATCTATGACTCCCACCACAGTTAACTCTTGAAAGGGGGTGGCATAAAGCCAATTGACTAACTTCTTAGCCTTAGAGACTTTAGGGGCCATTGCTTGCATGGTATGATCAATGAAATGATCACTCTTAGTGCACAAACCATGGGAAACTATTAAGAACCTCAAAGTTGGTTCTAAGAAGGAAACAAATTGCTTTATCTTCTCCCAATACATATTATGAAGCTACTACACTAGATAGGTGAAGTCTATGGGAGGAGAAGGTAAAGATTTGAAGGAAATGTGTGAGAAGTTGGAATCCAAAGAGGCTAAGGTGGAACTACTTTCAAAACCATCGGATCCCTAGCCTATTCTAGTATGTTTATCAGGTACTTCTTCTTGTAGTTGCTTGTTTCTTTCCTATTGATCCTGAACGACTGCTTTAGACTCGTGAAGCTCCTAAGAAGATTGAGCCTACAAACTCTGGAAGTCCTGCAAAGCTTTATATTTTGTTGCTCTTTCTTCTATAAGAAGAGTTTAAATGCTAACCAATTCTCGATGTTTTTTTAATTTCTCTGCAGTAGCTTCCTACAATTGAGCTTAAACTTGAGCCATATTTGAAGAAGCAACTTGTACACACAATAATTCCTACGTTTTATCATAAAATTCTTTGGTTATTGTGTTTTTAGCAGACTGCTCCACTCGTAGTTGACCCTCGAAGACCTTTAATGCATTCTGGAGCTTGTCTTTCTCACCCTTTTCTTGAAGTATCACAGATTGTAGATGAGTCATCTCCATTTCTCTAGCCTTTCCTTCCATCAATAGCTGCTCATTTGTAGCTTTTACTCTCTCCAACTCAACTATGAGCTTCTCCAAGTGATGGGTATGCTTTAGATAGTCCAAAGAGACCAATTTTTGTGATTCCTCCATGATTTCCATCATGTCTTAAGGTTGGGATCTACTTAGATCAATGCTAATGGCATGCACAGAATAATCTTCAGGCTACATTTGATTGGTTGGCTTGACAACATTTGGCATCATGTCTGCAAACAATAAATTCATTGATCCTCTCTAAAAATGGTCTAAATATAGGACTCTGTGGGCTTCTAGGAATCTTTAACCTTCTTTTCTATGCCCTCTAATCTCGAATGATCTTGGCTAAATCCACATACTGCAGAAAGTCTGATGGGGAAGGGGATCATTTTCCCTATGAAAGAAGCTCTTGGGGGTGGGTTGAAAGGAAAAGGATCCATGCTAGCTTGCAATTGGGTTGAAGTTGTTAAAGAGAGTGTGTTTGGGGAAAAGGAGGGATCCTAGGGAAAACACCAACATGCACGGAGAACAACTACCCAATACAAGATGAGGTGGCAAGTGTATGACTTGGAAACCCAAGGACATACGATACAAAAGATATCTCAGTTGACTGGATCGAGGTCTGAGCAGAGTGGGTCATGCTAAATGTGGCACCAAAAGTGGCAATGCTAGGCCGGGAAGACACAAATGGACTAGCAGATACAAACTGATTGGGTCTATGAAGGTGGCATGGATAATGTGACTCCCTCGAGACTACTTAACACAATAGCAGGCTTGGTTGAAGATGACACTGACATAGAAACCAGAGAGTGAGAAGAAAGAAGAGGGAGAGAAAATAGTACATGTGCTAGAGAGGTTGTTGATACAAGTGGGGCTTGCGTTGATATAGGGACCTGAGACTGAGAACTCTTGGGAATACTAAAAGTGTTCTTTTGCTTCTTCTATGAGGTCGTGACCTCCTTTGGAGAACCTTGTTGTTTTGGGGATTGACTTGGTCACTTCCTCGAAGCCTGAGATTGAGGCCTTCCAACAAGCTTCTTTATATAGTGAAAAGTGGTCTCAAATGTGGGGCCTGGGGCAATGATCTTCATTTGCTTTCCCTTTCCTCCAGGTGCCTCAACTTCTTCTTCAACAACTCTTTCATCAATTCCACTCAAAGGAGGCTCATAATCTTCCTCCGTTTCACTATTATATTTCCACCATTCTTCTTCAAAAGTCTCATCACTAGGGAGATTTCCCAATCCTACTTTGATTTATTTGATCTCTTGCCTATATACCCAAAAGTTCTACCTCTTATCCTTAGACAAACTATCTTCCTCCATTTGTTTGTTTAAAGGGAGCCACAATTTCTTGGCCAGGTCATACTTTTCTTTCACCCTGTAGAAAGATAACCAAGGTGATCTTTCTTCCTTGGGGATGAAATGCAAACTTACATATAATTCTGAGTTATCCTCCTGAGGGTTTCTCCATGAATCCTAGGCAAGGCCACACAGTACATACTATAGGATTCTTTCTCGAGGCAAGGCATCCATCTGGGTCATAACTCCATTTGTCATTAATAACAAAAGGCCCTAGTTGAACCAACTTTGAAGTGAGTATGCCTTATGTATGGAGTCTTATAGAGTCAACAATGGGTCCAATTATCTTGTCCTTGAATATGGAAACCCCATGTCTCCTTGCACCCATACATCTCACAATAATGACCAGCTACCTAAATATTTCTAGGGCCAAAGTGTGATCTGGAATGGACTGTGGGAGGTGAAAAGGCTCCTCAATGAACCCATGAGTTCTAATGAAATAAAAGTCTAGCCCTAGATGCCAATCACACAGGAGAACATTGGATGTCATCTAGGCAATTTGCATTGTGGAAAAGTGAGTGATTGAATCTATATATGTTTTACTCAAATATTGCATTGCAAGGACCAATAAGGTATCAAAAAATGAATAGGCATCATGTGTCAGAGACAACAAATGGGTCCATACTATTATAAGATTCTTTCTATTATGACCGTCATAGATTGAAAGCTCCATGAATTCTTTAAAGAAGTCAAGATTCCGGTGTAGAAACATGTGAATGAGGAAAGAACTGTATCTGAACTTGCATTTCTTTTTAAAATTCATTAGCTATCCCACCATCTCATGCACCAAGATGTCTACGAAGTCAAACTGGAAGGCTTCTTTCTACTTGCGAAACTTAAACAAGAAACCCATTTGAAATGGGTAAATATTTCAATTGTCATCCAGACCCAAAATATATGCCAACATAGATGCAGTGTCTTTCACTTCTTGTGGTTTGAGGTGACCATAAGCCAATGGGAATCGATGAAGCTCAATGGTATCTGGTTCTCTTTGCATCAAGTCATTATAGAAACCAACAATAGTGTCATTCTTCCAATAACCCTCTAGGATCTTTTTCTTGAAAATTGTTGTATTGCCATCAATCTGAGGGATACATAACATATCCTTGATGAATTATACACTTATCACTAATCTTAGTGATTCTCCTTTAGTTATTGGCAGGTTTGGGGTAAACTTTTCAATGCATTCATTGATGAAATCAGGGTAATGAAGCACCATAGGAACCATCTATTGCGGGAGGCCAGAGTGCCAAAGTTGAAAGGAAAACATACTTGAACCACTCTTCTTCCATCTCTGATAGACGACCTCTCAAAGTGTCTTCGACTGAGTGTGGAGATCTAGATCAAAAACATCTTCAAAACTGTCTGCAACCACAACACTATCTTTGATAGAGCCTTTTTCTTTTTCTTTAGTGAATGGGCACTTAGGATTCAAAGGAATGACATGGGCAGGAAAAGATGCATCCTAGAAAATATCCACATATTGGCCATCAAAAGAGATACCAAAAGCTCCTGTAGATGATGCCATTCTACTGTGTTTTCTCAGAATTTATGATTAGATGTTGGAAAAACTTTTCTTGTTTTATTTTGCTATTGCATGTCCATTTCATCTTTGCTAAAATCTATTCATGAGGATCGGATCCTTGAAAATCGCACTGAATGGTATGTTAACCAAGAGTTAACTTGATGAAGTGGCCAACTCACACATACATTCATAATTAATTCACGTGTTGCATGCATTATTGCCAACACACTGGACAGTGAGGCCATCATGCCCTTTACCATCGTCTTTTAAAAAAACATTGTACTAGCCAATACGACATTCTTGGTAGGAGGGCTCCCTAGTCTATGCATATTTATGAAGGCCTATCAAACATGTATATGTGAGAGATTAACTAAGATCTACCACAAAAGTAAATATCACAGATGGATGCTTTGTGGTAGCTCACAATTTGCACATCCTCCAAAAAGACTGCATAGGAGGGATGATTAAAGGCTAATCTATGTGGAAATAAATGTCATTAATACCAAATTGCATTAATGAATGAGCCATTGATACTTCTCTAGGCATAAGCTTTCTATAAATACCACTTGAGAAAGAATTTTTGATCATACTAAAAATCAAGCCTCAAGGGTTTAGGATAGGAGTAAGAAGTTTCTTAGGATAGGAGTAATGGATACCCCCATTCGACTAGTGAGCATAGGCAATCAAGTCGCTTTCTTAAGAAACATCTTGGACCGTCATCTGCAAAGGATGATGACCCATAGCAAGCCCATAGTTATAGCTCCTATCAAATGGGTATTGGGAGATGCTTTTGTAGGTTTTGAAAACCAATATCATGTAAACAAATATATCACCTCTCACTTTGTCACCTCCCTGCTGAATATTGCTCTACCCAAAAACCTTAGTATGCAGCTTACTAACCTTCTTTTTCATGAGAAGTATTTAGGTGAGTTGGACGAGGTGATTGTTACTACTTATCTAGTATACACAAAGAAGTCAGTATGCATAGTCTAGTCAGTTACAGAAGAATGCAGTCATAGAACGCAGTATACACCGAGCTGGCTACCGAGTATCTTTTTATGACTACCGAGTAGTAAAGATGACACACCAAGTTAATATACACCGAGTGAAATGTGTTACCAAATACATTGAACCTGGACATGCATATGAAAACGTGTTACAAGATCGAGGCATATCTAACTGTTATTACATTGGAAATTGCACCAGAAGATTGTGTATGATTTTGAGATCAATCTAACCAATGAAATATTTTGTTTAGTTATTCATTCGAGGAATCATGTTTGTAAGATCAAAGCAATGAATTAGATCACCGTCTTAAGAGATCTATTTATATAGCATGAGTTAGGGTGTATATGTATGTGTAAGAAGACTATTATAGAGACACAGAGATCACCGAGAAGGTTTTCATAAGAACAGTCAAAGAATAGAGTAAACAGAAGGGTTTACCGAGTTACTATATGGGTTACCGAGGTATGATATAAGCAAGGTAATCTATTCTGAGCACATAGAATCTACTATAACATTTCAGATGTAAAGTTGCTGATATTTGTAATGATTTTATTGTAATATTGTGAAGTTGAAAGAGAAACCTTTAATAAGGTAAAAGACTCTAATCAAGTCTATAAATTGTAAAGCCTCTAACCAGGTGCAGCATTCAGAATAAATGTTGTAAAATCCTTTAGCAAGGTAAATCTAACAAATCTTGTTACTCCTAACAGGGTAAGCTATCAGAAATAGCTAAAATGTAGCTCTAATTGAGCACTCTTTATTATTGCAGTAGTGAAGTTGTGGGTGCCATCCCTCCTGCAGTTTTTCTCTCTAACCAAGAGTTTCTGTGTAACCAAAATATATGTGTTATGGAGTGAATCATGTATGATTGTTATCTATTTTCTTTAACTTTATTTTATGTTACTGCACTATTCTTTTTATGCATAACAGTAAAGTTATTATTCAAGAAAAGTTTTGGAGTATTGATTCACCCCTCCCCTCTCAGTACATTAGCTTTCCATATTGGGCCTAACAATTGGTATCAAAGCTTGAATCTTGGAAAAGGGTTTAACTACCTAAAGAGAAAGATCTTATCAATGGAAGGCTATAAACAATCTTGGAGGATTGTATATCTGCAAGAAGAGCTGGATCATGCTAATCAAGTGATTGCAGACATGCAAAGGCAAATGCAAAAATCTTTGGAAGTAAGAAGAAGATTATCTGATGACTTGTAGGATTCTCAAGAGTTAGTGGAACAAATTGAGACATCGTCTGAGAATAGTATATTTGAAGAAACTGAAGAAATGATTGGAGTATTGAAAGAAAAGAACAAAGTATTGGCTGATCAACTAAAAGCAATGAAAAGAGAACATGAACATTTCAGTACATAGATGACTGAAAATCTAGATGCATTGAGGACAGCTGAGGATAAAGCAAGAGATCTACAGAGAGAGAAACAACAACTTGAAGTCTTAATATCTGATAAAAATGATGAAATCATTAGGTTGACTGGGATTCAACAAAATATGACAGATCAACTAGGTTGTGCACATCATGAAGCAATTCTGAAGAATGATGAAAATCAAGCATTGAAAATTGAAGTATCAAGGTTGATTGATGAACTTGAAACATAGAAGAAATCCAAAGAAACACTGAAGAAGAGTTATGAAGCATCAAAGATGTTGGATGAGTAACTAAATACAAGAAGACCCAACAAAGATGCAGGACTCGGTTACAAAGGAAAAGACTCTACCGAGAAAGGAATTCATACTACTGAGAGAGGAGAATCATCAAAGCAAGCTAGAAATAGGAATAACATCAAAAGAAAGAAGCCTATTTGCTACTACTATGGAAATCAAGGTCATACTACCAACATATGCCAAATCAGAAAAGGTAAGCAACTGAATATCACTAAGTCCAATGGTTATTGTTACAATTGCAATAAATATGGTCACACACCTAATCAATGTAGGACAAAGTCTGGTAGCAACTATCAGAAAGCAAAATTCAAAGGGTTTTGTAGAAACTGCAATAGATATGGACATAGTACTAAGAAGTGTCGGTTTAAGCAAAAGAACCACGTGGTTTGCACACCGAGTAAACACTAGAGGTTACCGAACTCACACAGATCCTTACCGACAATATGTAGCAGTACCATGGGATTATAACAGAAGGATATGGTGTGAATGTTGTGGAAGATATGGACATATAAGTGCCAACTATTTTATAAGGTTTGGAATGAATAACCGAAGATCATGGAGAAATCCTGGTATGGCATGTTTTCATTGTCACAAAGCTAGACATTTAGCTGGAGATTGCAGAGATCAACCTAGAGGAGACACTGAAGAAATAAAAGAAAAACTAAAGATGATTTGGGAAAAGAAGAAAATCATGGTAAATGAAGAAATCACCTTACCTACCGAGTTAGGTGCACCTACTCCAAATTAATCACAAAAAGGTATGAAGGGACTGCATTCTCTGAAGGTTAAAAATCATAACAGTTCCTATTCGATTATGTACAAAATTCAAAATTTGCATAGTTAAGATGCATTAGTAAGTTTGAAATTCTATCAAAAATACTTTATAGGAAACCTGTCAAGTCGGTGAATACAGGAAGCCTATCAAGTCGGTAAATGAAGGAAATTTGGCTACTCAGTTAAAATGAAAAAAAAGAAGAGTAAATTGGTTAAAGGTAAACCGTGTGCATTTAATGTTTTGACCTAACCCGCACGGAGCCTGATAAGGTATTTTGTGTACTTAAAACCATTTTTGTGGTCATTTACATTCACCAATTTTTTGAAAAAGCAGAGCAGAGTGAATCAAGGCGATCAAACTTCATTTAGAGCGAATTTTAAGGTATTTACATCAAATCTCATCGCATTGTCAAGCTAGTTTACCGATCTTATCAAATTGCAATTATCTGTCGAGTGTGAAGCATCTGTCATTTGTAAACCATCAAACCCTAAGGATAGTTTGCTAAGTTTTACCTAAAATCTCCAATGGCGCCCAAGATCCAAGATCTCGTAGTTTTCAAGAATGTGGAGAAGCCCTCACTGAAATACACTTTGACTCCTAAAGTCGCCTCTGAACCAGATGACAAAACTGCCTTTTCACTCATCCCAGATCAAGTTGTGTTAGTTGAAGATGTTAGATTCTTCACCAAATGCCATGTTGAAGAACTCGGTCTTGTTGAGATTAGAGATGCCTACGATGAATTATGTACCGATGGTGTATTAAACAGCAAGTATGAACACATCAGAATCAAGGGATTGACTAAAGCCCTAACCTACCCTCATGTATTCAAACCCCAGTGGGTTAAGTTTGTTTTGAGTAGAGTTCATGATGATTTCATGTGGCTAAAAGAGCAACCATTTAAAATCACCAAGGAAATCAATCATGTGATCACCAGTTATCCTATCTATGATCATGTATGAGCTCAGAAGATGATATCACAGAAGGAGTTAATCAATTTAATCGGGGTAGAATCTGATTACAAAGGATTGAAACTGAACAATGTCACTGATGTAGAACTTAAGTTTGCCATTAGAGTAATCGGTTACTGTTTCTTCCAATTAGCAAGGGAAAACAGTGTACCATGTGCCGCAGTTGACTTAGCCTATAAAATTGTGAAAAAGGGAATGAAAGTTGACTTATGTGAAGTGCTATTGAAGAACTTGTTTGAGAATTTGAACACAATAAGGAAGCCAAAGAAAAACAACTCAGCAAATACACTGAAGTTTGGTTCACTTCTTGTATGCATGTTTTTCTACTTTGAGAAATTCTTTCCATTAGTCGGTAAAGTAGTTTGGGAGCTACACCGACCAATCATGCATCAAATTAATGACTTTATCAAGAAGTTGGGAGATAATTTCAATGATATAATGGATGACTAATTCAGCAAATTTCAAGAGAAGATGCACAACAGGTACCAGATTCCACCCCAGCAGGTAGAGAAATATAAGGATGATATATGCTTTGAGGTAGACACTGATTACTGTTATGTGAATGTTGTGGAACCAAGGACTCAATCTTTGCCACCAATGGGTTAAGAGATTGACTTTGATATCACACAATAGAAAATTGATGCATATCTCACATTACCAAGGCATGCTACCGAGCTAAGATATGGAACTTATGAAGAAGTTAAGGAAAAGGTAAAAATGAGCATTGTAGTACCCAAGGCTACAAGAAAGGCTACAAAGATGATAAAAGTTTTATCTGAGAAATTCAGAGAAGAATCCTCCTCTACACCTATCAAAGGCACTCTTGCCATCACCGAAGAGGAATCAGAAGGTCAAGAGGCAGCAATAACATTGAGCACCGAACTGCCTAAGGGTAAAGTGCTAAAGAGAAAGAAACTGGACACTTCAAAGGCCCTACCGACTCCACCAACAAAGAGACCTAATACAAGAGCATTAGCTGCATCACCAAGTAAGAAACAAAAGAGTGTTACTGCTCCCAAGGTAACCAAGACCTACAAGAAATCTACTTAGTGACGCATTCTGGCAAAAGAGTCTAGTGATACAGAATCTGATGATGCAAACAAATTTCAGATTGTAAAAAGCAAGAAGGTAAATATTCATAGTGTTGAAAACTTCTGTGCCAATCTAAAAGAATATGGTGGATTTGCAGGATTTAGATACGTCAAGTATGAGACTAGGAATAATGATGAGAAGAGACAAATAGAAGAAGCTATTATTTGCACACTTCTAAAGTTTCGTCTAGCTCCATTAGAACTAGTAAAGTCACTTCCAAATGAACTTTACTTGCATATTGATAATAGGTGGAAATATGCAATGGAATCAGAGAAACAAATTAGAGAAAGAAGTCTAGTCCATCTATTTCCTGATATGTCTATAGTAGAAATAAAGGAACACTTGACAACCTACAATTCAAAATTTCTTGTCAAGCAGAGAGCCTTAAAACTAATGAATGGGCTATATATTGATGTAGAAAATGAGACAAAAGCAAAATGACAGGAAATCTTCAAAACTAAGGATGTCAGTGAACAATCTCAAGTTGAAATTGTTGATGTCACCAAACAAGATCCTGATGTCACCGAGCAAGGTCCTAATGCTACCAAGCAAGACCCAGCTGACACTATTCAAATTGATGAAGATGTCATGGATGCAAAAGCATCAGAGCAGGAAATGATCGAAGGCACTACATATGCAAAACTTGTATCTAGTGAATCTATTTTAGAACAAGTTCAGCCTTACCCATTGATCAATCAACATGTCTCTACTGAAGCTCCTCAGGATATAGCACAAGGCACCGAAGGTCACCAGCCTGAAGCAGAAGAAGGTACAACTCAAGAAAAGACCTCTCAAGCACCCCTAAGCACTGAAAATGTAGCAGTTGAGATACCCAGCATCGAGACAATCAAAGACACCACAACAGCTATGGGAACCGATCAAAGTGTTGCCTCTACCGAGCAACCTACCAAAGGTCAACAAGCCTCTCAAGCTATTGTTTTGGTCCAACCGACCAAAGGGAAAGAGAAGAAGGTGAAAAAGCATAGTTTCAAAGTTGATTTATCTAAACCAATAGTGTTGCCCAATGTGGATATCTCAAAATTAAAGGGGCAAGCACTTATTGATTTCAGTGAACTATGCAAAGCAAAGGCCAAACAAGAAAAATAGATGGCCATTCAAAAGAAGAATAAAGTACTTCAGAAGGTGAAGACACTGCTAACCGATATGCTACCTACAACTACAGTGTCAACTGATGCAGCCATCCATATTCAACTGGATGAACTCCTTAATCAAATAGAAACATCTGGAGTTGATGCATCTGAGTACTTGAGCAAGCTAAAAGACAAGTTGTTTACTGCAAAAATGATAGAAGAGGTACAAAAAGCTCTAGCTATTGGGAAAGTCAAGCTTGTTAAATTCATTGCTGAGTTGTCCCCTCAACTCAAGCATATTCTTTATTTATTTCAAAAACTTTGCACATTTTCTATATTCATTAAAGATATCAAGAATAAAACTGATGCAATTGAGAAAGAGATCACCAATCTCTCAAATAAGTTGACCACTGAGCCCAATTCAGTTCAGAATTTTTATACAAAGCTTCAACAGCTCATGGCTCAACAACTAGAACTAAGAAATGAAGAACATAAGATCAGGATGGATATAATGACCCTCTAGAGATTATTCCTTCCTCATCTTTCATCAGTTCAAGAATAGATTAACCAAGCTACACGCCTATCTACTACATAAGAGGGAAGCACTCTTGATGGCTTAATATCCCTATTGGCTGATATTCAAGCACAAACTTCTTTAATGGAAAGTGTAAAGGATGCACTCTCTGTCACTTTCATCAATGCCTGGAAGAAGTATAAATCTATTTTTGATCAGTTACCACCCCTAGATGGAAATTAAGTTTTTAATGTTTGTCAAAAAGGGGGAGTGATACTATATAAGGAGTGTAATATAATATATTAGGGAGTGATATAGTTTTTGCGATACAATATTTGGAGTATTGTATATAGGGGGAGTATACCGAGTAGAGTATGCAGAGTATCCAAGGATAGTAAGCAAAGCACACAAGCACAGAACCGAGCATGCAAAATCAGAGTTATGTATAGTATAATGATAAGGGGAGTATATCTGAATATACTATTTCATTGACTATTATATATATTGTCAAGTATAGTCATTTTGCAAAGCATATAGATTTTTGAGTTATGACTTTGAAAGTAGTTTTTGTCAAACATCTCAACTAATGTCAAAAGGGGAGATTGTTCCTACTTATCTAGTTGCCATTAGTTTTTATATTCAAAGTCATACTATATACTCTAGTCGGTTAGCACTACCGAATCATGCAGTCGGTATACATAGAGAAGTCGGTATGCATAGTCTAGTCAGTTACAGAAGAAAGCAGTCACAGAACATAGTATACACCGAGCTAGCTACCGAGTATCTTTTTATGACTACCGAGCAGTAAAGATGACACATTGAGTTAATATACACTGAGTGAAATGTGTTACTAGATACATTGAACCTAGACATGCATATGAAAACATGTTACAAGATCGAGGCACATATAACTGTTATTACATTGAAAATTGCACCAGAAGATTGTGTATGATTTTGAGATCAATCTAACCAATGAAATATTTTGTTTAGTTATTCATTCAAGGAATCATGTTTGTAAGATCAAAGCAATGAATTAGATCACCATCTTAAGAGATCTATTTATATAGCATGAGTTAGGGTGTATATGTATGTGTAACAAGGGTGTATATGTATGTGTAACAAGACTATTATAGAGACACAGAGGTCACCGAGAAGGTTTTCAAAAGAATAGTTGAAGAACAAAGTAAACAAAAGGGTTTATCGAGTTACTATATGGGTTACTGAGGTATGCTATAAGCAAGGTAATCTATTTTGAGTACATAGAATTTGCTATAACATTTCAGATGTAAATTTGCAGATATTTGTAATGATTTTATTGTAATATTGTGAAGTTGAAAGAGAAACCTTTAACAGGGTAAAAGACTCTAATCAAGTCTATAAATTGTAAAGCCTCTAACTAGGTGTAGCATTTAGAATAAATGTTGTAAAATCCTTTAGCAAGGTAAATCTAACAGATCTTGTTACTCCTAACAGGGTAAGCTATCAGAAATAGCTAAAATTTAGCTCTAACCGAGCACTCTTTATTATTGCAGTAGTAAAGTTGTGGGTGCCATCCCAACTGTAGTTTTTCTCTCTAACCAAGAGTTTCTGTGTAACCAAAATATATGTGTTATGGAGTGAAACATGTATGATTGTTATCTATTTGCTTTAACTTTATTTTATGTTACTGCACTATTTTGTTTATGCATAACAGTAAAGTTATTATTCAAGAAAAGTTTTGGAGTACTGATTCACCCCTCCCCTCTCAGTACATTAGCTTTCCATATTAGGCCTAATAGTGATTGCCTATGCAAAACCCATTATGGGAATCCCTACGACCTTAGACTTGAGGCACTACATTAATGATGGTGAGGTAGTCCCATGGTTGCCCTTGGTCTCTGGTTTCAAAACCATGTCAATAATGACACACCCCTACCGAGCGCAAAGAGCAACCAACTTTTTCCTAAAGATACACAACTTGGTTGACACAGATGGGGAGGTAATGTGGTACTCAGACTTCTAGGACTACATTTTCTTGAGAATCTTGACTCCTGATAATCCTCCTATCCTCCAAGTGGTTCTACGCTTCTTAGACTTGGACTCAGATTTTGTGGATGAACAAGAGCTCGAAGAAGAAGAAGACGACAATGTCAATGAAGAGGAGCTCGAAGAAGAAGACAACAATGAATAATCAAGCCTTTCCTCTATAGAAGCCTTTTCCTTCTCTTTCTTCATTTTCTTTGAATGATATAATGGCCTAAGAGCCTCTTTTGAATTTAAATATGTAAAAAAACTATATAAAATATAAAAGATAGTTTGATTTTTGGCTTATCATGGCTTGTTTGACTCAAAATGCTTGTCAATTCTTTCTTTTTCTTTTATCTTGTCTCAAAAAACAATTTATAACTTTAGAGCTTAAAGAATAAGGACTAGGGAAAAAAGGGCCTCTGAAAAAGGAGGAAGAAATGTTATTTACAATATTTATAGGAAAAAACAAGAAAGGGCCTAATGAAAATCTTTAAGATGGATCCCATTGACTAGGATCTCCAATAACTCACCTTGTGAGTTCTCCAACACGAAAGTGTTAAAACCTTTGCACTAAAAAATGTGGAACGAGCCTTCCCACAAGATGTCAAACTTGGCATGGTGTCCTTGCTTAGCACCACATTCATTATACTTTAGGATGAGATCCCCCTATTTAAAACCAGGGTCAGACTTTTTTCTATCAAACATTTTTTTGATGGTTTGTTGCCAATTTTGGAGGGATTCAAAAGCTGCCTCTCTTTCTTCTTGCAATTTGAAGAGCTTTACCAATGTTGCCTCCATATGCTTGTTTTCTTCTAGCTCAAGGGATTTTAAAAGCTACAGGGTTGGAATTTGTAGCGAGATCTGGAAAAAAATATATTTTTTGTATACAAGCTTATATGGAGAGTTTTTCAAAACTCTCTTAGGGGTTACTTAGTCTCCCCAAAATGCACTCCTTAAATGGAAATGCCATTTTCTCTTATATTCGGTCCTGATTCTTTTGATGAGTTTGATTAGGTTTTTGTTAGTTGACTCAGCTAGACCATTTCCCTAGGGGTAATAATTGGAAGAAGTCTTAAGATAAATACCTTGGCTAAGAGAAAACTGGGTTACTCTAGAACCCATGAATGCTCTAGCATTATCTGATATTATTGTCCTCGGTGAGCCAAACCTTGTAGCTAGCTCCTCTAACAAGCTCAAAATCTTAGTTTCAATTGCATTCTTCAGTGGCACTACTTTTGTCCATCGTGTGAAGTATTATGTATTAGTGAGGATCCACTTGTGGCCTGCAAAAGATGGTGGATTGATCATACCTATGTTGGAACACAATGGACCACTGAGAGGGGGGTGAATCAGTGGTGATCAATAAAAACTTTTACCTTCTCAAGGATCTAAGCAATAATCACCTTGATCACAAAACCATTAGTAGAGATACTAGCACATGAGCACACACACACACAAGACAACATCTGATAACACAAGTGTATGTGAGGAAAACCCACAGTGGGGAAAAACCTTGGTGAGAAATGTTGTTGGAGTCTACTTCTCTAATCCAACCTCACGGGTAAAATTGATTACAAAATTTAGGGCACCAACCCCTATATATTTTTGGGCTACAACCCAAAGGAGCATCAACCCCAAGCTCTGAGCACCCACTCAAAGATTACAATGAGTAATAATAAAAAAAAAGTTAAGCTCCCTATTTCAAATGATATTTTGTAACTCTCAAAGAATCTTGTCTTGAGATAGACTAAACTCTTATATGCACTCTAACCTTAAGTCTCTATCTCAGTTCTTATTTTCTTATGCTCTATCCTCTATTGTTTGCTCTCTATTTGTCTTCTACTCTATTATCTTCATTGTCTCTCCCTTCTACCTTGTTGTAATATCTTCTCTGGTTCTGCACTTTTTATATCAGGTCTCTACCTCTCTCCAATGCATGCTTCCACTCTCTGTAGAAACACTTCTACATAACTCAGCTCTTATCTAAACTACTTCTACTCTATATTTTGTACCCACATCAACACCTTACAGTCATACAATCATAGCATTTCCTTTTTGTTCCTCAACTCTTTTCTATTCAGTCACCCCACTCTATTCTTCATTGCTGCATTCACCAACTACTCTTACCTACACACTGTCGATCAAATCATACTTCATCACCCTATCAGACAAACTCATTTGCCTCGTTATCATACATCTCAATCTATACAATTTCCAATGTAGCTTGTAGATTGTTCATTCAGTCATTTTTTATTTTCCTAGTCAGCAATTCAAGTTCCTATGCATACAAGACTCCTACCAACCTGTATCCTTCACCAATGTTTACTTTGGACTGTTGATCTTCCTGTGAAGAGATAAAGTTCAAAATGTACATCTAATAGATCAAGCATATTTGATCTTCCAAATCTGCCCCATAGATTTTCTGCCAATCATCATTTATTGCAACAACTTCCTTCTTCAGTTCAAACATTGAATTTAGATTACTATCTTTAGTAATCTTCACCTACATCTAGCTTCAACATATTAATGAATGAAGAGATTTTGATGTTCTCGAGTTGTTCACCTATCTACTAGTAGATCACCATTAATGAATACACCATCCTCTTGTCCAGATAGAATCACCAACACCGTCTTCAGTACTTATGTTTGTTGGCATTCTACACTCTAATGAGAAATGATGGTGTTTTCATTGATGGAAACCTACTGGCAACCTTCAGGTAACCTTGTGGCCTTCATCTAGTAAACCACCAGTAGGCACCGACACTGACAGATACTTCACCGACAGTGGCAACAATGCATACTGGCACCCAAGTCGACAAGAATAAACTTTTGTTTATTGTATTTAATTGTAATTATCTTTTGTAAAGCCGACATGGCATATTGTAATAGACTCATATATGTATGAGATCTTGTAAATCATTTTGATATAGATGAGATGGAATAGGAATGAGAGAATTATAAGGAAGATATATGCAAATGCATAAGGTAGATTTTGTATAAGGTTTATAGTTATAGTATGAGCTTAAACTAGTACTGAACCTAGCATAGTTGATGTTGATTTGAAGCAATGCATTATATTGGATTTTCATAATCCATTTTGTAAGTCAGTGAGACTTCTATTTTGTAGATTGAGCAATGAGCTCTAGGCAGTTGGGCTTACTGCATGTGCAGGCCCCTCATTGTAAGTAATATTTGTTCATTGGTCAGCGAGTGAATATTGTGGGTCACAAATCCCACCAAGGTTTTCCCACATTGGGTTTCCTCGTTAAACATCTTGTGTTATGGTGTGTTTTCTATGTTGTCTTTATTGTTCCTATTTACTACATTAATTCTTATTTGTCGATACACTATTTTGGAATGCAAAATACTTAATAAGGACAAATATTCTATACATCGGTTAGATACTGATTCACCCCCCCTCTCAGTATCTTTGAGAGTATCATTAATCCTAACAATGTTCTCTTATTTGACCACTTGGATTGCACATATCATCAGAATCGACATCTAGATCATTTAGTTAGGTCTAGTTAGACACCAGGTAGATCTCTGCTTTGTTAGCATGCAAACGTGGCCTCAAAGTCTTCTTAATCTGCATCTAGGTCATTTAGTCAAACAAGGTCAACCATCCATGTGGACTATTGAGCTATTGAGATCAGCCAATTTCCATGCTGTCGCTAACCTTCATTTTATTTTGCAAGTATTGCACCTATTGGGCTTACAATAAACCATTATACTGATCTACTCTATTTCCATGTTACTCATATCGGGTTAACACTTTGTCTCTATTTCGCCTTCATAGCCTATCTCGATCACCTTCCAATGTCTTTTATTTCTTCTATCGGCACGAGTTACACTGATGGAAAAATCACCTTGGAGTTTTGTTATCGCCATAGGTTATACCGAGCCATATTATCCATGTAGACTATGTTGGCATTATGCAGGGATTGATTATATGTTGTCATTAATGTCAACATTGTGCTCCAACTGGACCTGTTCCGGTTTGACTTGGTTTTGGCTGAGGTTATTTAGAGACTCAAGTCCGGTATGATCAGATTGTTGGATTCATTTTTGGATGGTTGTTCAACATGATTATATGCTTGTCATATTCAGTTGGTTCATGATTTGGTGCTCTGGAAGCTATCGTTTATGTTCTAGTTTTCTAGTTGATGGTCTTGGTCCTAGTTGATTGCACCGGTTGGTGATATTTGATGAAATGGTTAAGTGGTTTTGGTCTAGCTTCTAGAAATGGTTCCTAACATGTTGAAGGTGTTCTTTATCATGTCCTAATTGTTTGGTGGTTTCACATTGGCTGTCGTGATAATTTGGTGATCCTATTTGGGTCCGATTGGTTCTTTTGTGTTATTGACACTAAGGGTTTCTTCCGATTGGAGTAACGTGCTATATTTGGCCTTGGCATGATTTTTGATGAATATAATTGTTTAGGAGTTTGAATTAGGTCCATGCTATGTAATGTAAATCATAATATCAGTCTAGTGGTATCGTGTGATGTAATTTTTGCAATTATGAGTTATGGGTTTAGGGTTTAGCCGACCATGCTTATCAAGGTTGATGATCTATATATATAGGTGATATATTCATGTTATTTGTATGGGATGGTTATGTCTACATTATTAGAGAAAGGTTTTTGTGTGAACAAGGATATATTATTCAACGAAGGGTTTGAGGAAAGTTTGGTGTTGTAGGGCAAACATTTGTGCTTAACCAGAACTATAATAAATCATTAGGAGATGTTATTTCCACAATTAATTTTCTCTAGATTGTAGTCTGATGTTTATGTAAGTTAGTGAGACTTCCCTTTTGTGTTGAGGAGTGTCCTTTAGGTTGTGGGCCTAATTGCAGTGCAATCCCCATTGTAACATTTCACATACTACTGTAGAAGTATTATCTGACTATGGGTAGGGTTTCCCACCATGGTTTTTCCCTTAATTGGGTTTTCCACGTCAAAATTATTGGTGTTATGTGTTGTGCGCTTTCATGCTTTATCTTTCTTTGTGCTATTGTTATATTTCTCTAGTAGAAAGTTTATAATTTATATTAATTGTTTAGCTTGTGGAAAACTGATTCACCCCCCTCTTAGTTTTCCTTCGGTTCATTCTAACTATTGGAATAAGAACTTGTTAACAATTGGTATCAGAGTGAGGTCCTCTCTACAAAAGCTTAACTACTTGAGGAGATCCAATGGCATCAAGTTATTCATCTAATTTCTACTAGAAGGAGACTCCCAGATTTGATGGTACAAATTACAAATTATGGAAGGAGTGAATGAAGATTCACTTGAGATGTCTTGGAGCTAAAGTTTGGGAGATAATAGAAAAAGGTTATACATCTCATGATCCTATTTTTGGAACTCCGACACCTATTGATGAACAGAAGAATGTTGATAATGATGTCAGAGAAAATGAAGCATTGTTAAGTGCCCTATCTGATGAGAAATTGATGAGTGTCATAGAGATGGAAAATGCAAAGTAGATCTGGTTGAAGGCTGAAAGTCTATATAAAGGTGACCAAACAATAAATATTGAAAAACTTGAAGGTTACTAGGTGAGATGAAAATTTGAAGATAGAAGAAGATGAGAAGATAAGTTCTTTCATGGATAGAGTAAATGAGATTGTCATGGGAATCAAATGCTTCGGTGGAATAGTTAATGAGGATGAGATTGTTTCAAAAATTCAGAGAGTTTTACCTCCATCTTACAAGATGAAGGCTATTGCAATAAATGAACTCTAGACAATGTCAAATACCCCTATTACCAGAGATACATTACTTGGGAAATTAACTACATTTGAAATTGAAGAGCTCAGAGATCAAAATGCTACTAAAATAGAGACTGCATTTAAAGCATCTGCCTTCAATAAGCATAAGATAGATTGGAAAAAGTTATATGCTAAGCAGATGGAAGACATTGAAAGAGAAAATAGAGAACTTGAAGAATTGGAAGCCCTAATTGCTAGAAGAATCCCTAAAGGACTGGTTGGAAGTAAGTATGAAAGAAAAGTTCCACTTAAATGTTTTCATGCAATAAGATTGGTCATTTTTCTTCTAGATATCCTGAAAGAGCTGCAAGGAATCATGAAATATTTTCTAGGAATTAGAAACCTAATTTGGAATATCATATCAAACCTAGATATAGAAAAAATAAGGATAAATGAAGTCAATATGCTGGAGATGATGATTTTGGTATTACTAATGATTTTGATGATGATGAACCTATAATTGGATCAGGTAATGGAAGCTCAAGTAAAGATTGATTCTTTATTGCTATCAAGAATGAACCTTTGGAACCCGTCAATGAAATAACTCATACTGAGGAGAAAGTTGTAGCTCTTGAATTTGAAGAGAAAGATGAGTGGGTTATAGATAGTGGTTGCTCTCATCATATGACTGATGATAAGAGGAAATTCCTAACTCTGCAAAAATTTGATGGTGGACTAGTTAGATTTGGAGACAATAAGGCATGCAAGATCAAAGGAAAGGGAACAATATCCTTGCATGGTAAGACTAATACTGGCAACGTTTATTATGTTGAAGGTTTCAAGCATAATATTTTGAGTGTAGGTTAGATGGTGGATACAGGATTTAATTTACAATTCAAAGATAGAAAATGCAAGATTATCAATAGATCTTGATTGGAAATTGCATTTGGAACTTAGACCAAAGGAAATATATTTTATTTGAACTCCAGTGAGAAGACTTTCTTGATTTCTCAGATTGATGAGAGTTTGTTATGGCATAAAAGGATGTATCATGTGAATTTTAATTTCATAGTAAAGACCAGTTCAACCCAAGCTATCATAGATCTGCCTAAGATCATCAAGCCTCATAATCTGGTATGTAGAGAATATCAAATGGGTAAGAAAATTAGAACTTGTTTCAAAAGCATACATGATAAATCTAATGAAATTCTTGATCTTATTCATACTGATCTATGTGGTCTATCAAGGACTAAAATATTTCAAGGAGATAGATACTTTATGGTTCTTATTGATGATTACTCTAGAATGATGTGGGTTGCATTTTTTAAAGAAAAATCAAAAGCTCTTGAGAAATTCAAAATATTCAAAGAAATGGTTGAGACAGAAACATGATTAAAGATAAAATGCTTAAGATTAGATCAAGGTGGCGAATTTAACAATTTTTGTAAGAAACATGGAATTAGAAGACAATTATCGGCACCTAGAACTCCACAACAGAATGGAGTAGTGGAAAGGAAGAACAAAACTATCTTAGATGTTGCAAGGACAATGATGATGGAAGCCAAACTGCCTTATATCTATTGGAGAGAAGTTGTCAACACTACAATCTACACTTTCAATAGAATACACATAAAAGGTGATACTGGTAAGACTCATTCTAAATTATCATTTGGTCATACTCCTATTGTTAGGTATTTTGGAATTTTTGGAAGTAAATGCTATATCAGAAGAGATGTGCATTAGGGAAATTTGATCATATATGTGATGAAGGAATATTTTTGGGTTATTATACTAAGAGAAAACCATAAAGATGTTTTAACAAAAGATTGCAAAGGATAATGGAAAGAATAAATGTCAATGTGGATGAGCAATGCAACAATCAGAATAGATCATATGATTTGGACCGAAAGATGAAATTGTCAGATTAGAATTGGTTGTGCAAGAAACAGTTCAGAGCATTGATCCAATTGCTTCGGTAACATCAAAAAATTCTACAGTAATTGTTGAAGAGCATAAAGAGTCAAAAAATCAAGACAATCAAAAGACTCCCAGTTATGTAAAGTTGAATCATTATGAAGATTAGATTATTGGACATAAGAGGAAAGGTGTGATGACAAGAAGAAGATTAGTTGCTAAAGAGGTATGTTTGATTTCTCAAATTGAACCTGAATTAGTTATGGAAGCATGTAAAGATGAGAATTGGATGAAAGCAATGGAAGAAGAATTAAATCGGATAGAAAAGAATAACACATGGGAATTGGTTCCTAGGCCAAAAGATAAAAATGTTATTGGAACTAAATGGGTATTCACAAACAAATTAAATGAAGAAGGATAGGCTGTAAGAAACAAGCTATATTGGTTTGCAAATGATACTCACAACAAGAAGGAATTGATTATGATGAAACCTATGCTCCAGTTACATGGATTAAAGAAATAAGACTATTTCTAAATGTGCCTTTCTAAATACTGATGTCAAATGTGTCATTCTAAATGGAGATCCTGAAGAAGTCTACATTGAGAAACTTGATGGATTTTCATTATCAGGGGACAAGAACATGGTTTGCAAATTGAGGAAAGCCTTATATGGATTGAAACAAGCCCCTAGAGCCTGGTATGCTAGATTGGATAAACATCTTATGAAGCTCAGATTTAACAAAGGTAATGTTACTTATATTATAAGATTGAGCATGAGGACATATTGATCACTGAAGTCTTTGTTGATGATATCATTTTTGGAGGAGAAGAAATTCTATGCATGAAATTTGTTGATGTCATGAAGAATGAATTTGAAATGTCTATGATTGGAGAGATGAATTTTTTCTTAGGTTTTTAGATCACTTAGACTAATAAAGGTAATTTCATTTGTCAAAATAAATATGTGAAAGAATTTCTAAAGAAATTTGGACTTGAAAACTCAAAACCTATTGGAACCCCTATGATAAACAGTTGCAAATTGTCAAAGGAAGATGAATCTCCTAGAGTGAACTCATCTAGATACAAATAAATGATTGGTGGATTACTGTACTTAACTCAGACCAGACTAGATATAATGAATGTTGTCTGCATTACTTCTAGATTCTAGTCTGATCCAAGAGAAAGTCATGATATTGTTGTTAAAAGAATATACAGATATTTGGCAAGAACAACAGATTATGGGTTATGGTATCCAAAGGATGATGATTTAAGATTATGTTCTTATACAGACTCAAACTAGGCAGGAGATGTTGATGACTGAAAGAGTACTACAGGTGGTGCATTCTTTCTTGGGAAGAAACTATTCTCACAGGTTAGCAAGAAATAATCATACACTTCATTATCTATTGTTGAAACTGAATATGTACAACTACTACAACAAATTGCACTCAGATCTTATGGATGAGGAAAATGTTGAAGGATATAAGGGTAAGTTATGATGAGCCTATTGTTATTCATTGTGATAATATAGTTGCTATTGATATGTCAAAGAATTTGGTATTGCATTCCAAATCAAAACACATATCTATAAAGTATAATTTATTGAAGGAAAAGGTTGAAGAAAAGGAAGTCAGATTGGTATATGTGCCCACTACGGAACATACTGCACATATTCTAACAAAAACATTGCCTAAAGATACTTTTAAATATCTCAGAGATCAGTTGGGGGTCACCACCTCTCTAGAAGAGACATAGAGATGTAGAGATGCATCAATCCAGTGAGCTTATCTGAAATATCTTTTGATCTGGGTTGATGAGATGGTCCTACTATTTGAGGGGAGTAGTCGGTTGTTTGATTTGGCATCAACCCTTTTTCATTTATGTCAAAGGGGGAGAGGTGTTAATGTGAAAAATGTTAGGTCTCAGAGACAAATAAGACATGGGGGGCATGAATCAGTTGTCCAATAAATTCAACCAAAATTAACTTACCCAAAACTTAATGCTTAATGCCAATAAACCAAACTTTATGCCAATATATAGTTTTATTAGTTAATTACAGTACCGGTAAAGATTAATGCATGAAACAGAAAGACAATAACATCCACAACACATAACACAAATATTTGTGCGTGGAAACCCTATAAGGGGGAAAACAATGGTGGGAAGCCTTACCCACAATCAAATGATACTACTGCAGATAGTATGTGTGTACAATATGGAGTCTGCACATGTAAAAAGGCTAGCTACCTAGAGCTCACTGCTCAATCACAAAATGGGAGTCACACTAACTACAATTGGATGGTTAAATCCAATGATAATGTACTGCATAAAATAGCATCTTCATATGTTGGATTCAGTACTGGTTTAGTTTTGATTGCCTTCACAAAAACCTTGCTTCAACCTTGAAATGATGTCTATGTGTATAGCTCTACTTATTTTTGCATATACCCTATTACAATCCTTTTTTCAATCACATATCAATCTCACAAATGAGATCTTACATTTATAGCATAACCTAAGACCAATTCAATAGGTTGGCTCACTAAAAGATATTACAATAAAATTAATTACAAATAAATCATTATGTGATGCATCATGTCAGCTCAATGCATTTACAATAATAATAAATTATCTCCATAATGTGTCGTACTGATCTGGAATAGATATGCTTGTCGGTGCATAACCTGGACCTATTTGTCGATAACAACAAATATTCAAACCCAAATAGACCAATAACCAAATTGCCAAAACCAAGTGATCGAATAATATCTTTGACATAACCAAGTAGTCTCCAAGTCATTCCAAGTGCCAACGAACAATATAACCTACCGGTGAACCAAATACCGGTGACTGTGCATAAGTCACTGACTTGTCGGTGAATAAAACCAAAGATCTCCAAGTCCTGATAAGGTTGTCAAGTGTTGACAAGTGTTGACATCAATTAAAAAACCATATCAACATTTGTTTGATCCATAATACCTGTGTACAATTAGTTGTTTCTACAACATATTCTGATTTTGTTGTTGATAGTGATGTATAACTCTATTTCTTGCTCAACCATGAAATTAGTCTGCTACCAAGAAAAAATGCTCTGTCGGTGGTGCTTTTTCTATCATCTACATCTCCTGTCCAATTAGCATCTGTGTATGCACATAAATCAAAATTTTCATCTCTAGGATACCATAAACCAAGATTTGTAGTGCTTTGTAGGTACTAGAAAATCCTTTTCACTGTTGATTCATGATTTTCTTTAGGATTACTCTAAAATCTTGAAACAATACATGTTGCATTCATAATATCAGATCTTGTTTGTGTCAAATACATTAAACCTCCTATCATAGACTTGTATCTACTCAGATTAACATGTGTTGATTCATCCTTCAAAGATAATTTATCAGTTGTAGCCATAGGTGTGCTTACCGGTTTATAGTTTTCCATGGAAAATTTCTTTAGTAATTCCTTCAAGTACTTAGATTGACATAGGAATATGCCTTTATCAGTCTATGAAATCTGCAATCCTAAAAAGAATTTTATCTCTCCAATCATAGACATTTCAAATTCTTGCTACATTTTGTTAGAAAAGTCTTTACACAACCCATCCTCTCCTCCAAAGATTATATCATCAACAAAAGCTTCAATAACCAAGATGTCATCATTAGTCACTTTGTAGTATAGATTGTTGTCAACATTACCTTTAGTGTATCCAAGCTTCAAAAGATATTTGTCCAATCTAGCATACCAAGCTCTAGGAGCTTGTTTTAATCCATATAAAGCTTTCCTTAACCTGCAAACCATATCTTTGTTATCTGTCAAATAAATTCCATCAGGTTGTTTAATATAAACTTTTTCTTCAATATCTCTAAACAGAAAAGCACATTTAACATCCATTTGATATACTTTATAGTTCTTGTGTGCTGGAAAAGCCAATAAAAGTCTGACTGCCTCAATTCTAGCTACCAGTGCAAAGGTTTCATTGTAATCAATTCCTTCTTTCTGTGAATATCCCTTACACACTAATCTTTCTTTGTTTCTGATTACTTTATCATCTTCATTAAGTTTATTTCTGAAAACCCATTTACTTCCAATTACATTTTTGTCTTTAGGTCGGGGAACTAATGACCAAGTGTTATTCCTTTCAATTTGTTCCTCATCTTCCATAGCTTTAATACAATATTTATCTTCACATGCCTCATTAATTGATGTAGGTTCAATTTGAGAAATAAGAAATACCTCTTCATTTGCCAATCTTCCTCTAGTCATCACTCCTTGAAATTTGTTTCCAACTATTTGACTTTCAAAGTGGTTCAATCTTACATACCTTGGTGTTTTTACTTGTTGTTCTTCAGTGACCGTTGAATCTTCAGATGATGCCAGTGTAACTGGATCAACATTTTGTACCGGTGTATTCACAGCTGGTTCATTTGTGATTATCTCTATTGCCGGTTCAGAGTCCATGTACCTTGAATTTCTTCTAAATTGTTCATCAATCTTCACAATTGCACTCTCAACAATTTTCTGCAATCTCTTGTTAAAACATCTATATGCCTTGCTCTTAGATGAATAACCAAGAAATATTCCTTCATCACTTCTAGGATCAAATTTTCCAATATACTCATCTCTTCTAATATAGCATTTACTTCCAAATATTCTGAAATATTTAAGAGTAGGAGTATTTCCAAACTATAATTCATGAGGGGTCTTACCAGTTTCACCTTTGATGTGTACTCTGTTGAATGTATAAACTGTTGTATTGGCCGCTTCTCTCCAGTATATATAAGGTAGATTTTCTTTTGATATCATACTTTTGGCTGCATCCCAGATAGTTTTGTTTTTCCTTTCAATAACTCCATTATGTTGGGGTGTTCAGGGTGCTGATAATTGTCTTATGATCCCATTCACTTCACAGAATGTATTAAATTCCTTAGATGTGAACTCACCTCTTTGATATGATCTCAAACATTTGATTTTCTTGTTGGTCTCATTCTCTACCATTACCTTGAATAGTTTGAATTTCCCAAATGCTTCAGATTTCTCCCTACGAAAAGTAACCCAACACATTCTAGAATAGTCATCAATGATTAGCATAAAATACCTATCTCCTTGTATACTTGTAGTTCTTTTTGGACCACATAAATCAGTGTGAATTAAATCAAGAACATTATTAGATTTCTCTGGAATACTTTTGAAAGTGGCTCTAACTTGCTTTCCAAATTGACATTCCTTACATACCAGATTGTGAGGTTTAACAATCTTAGGTAAATCACTTACCGCCTTAGTTGTACTAAATTTCACAATGCAATCAAAATTTACATGACAAAGTCTCTTATTCCATAACCAAATTTCATCAATATGTGCAATCAAACATTCTTTCTCATTGTTGTTAAAATGAAAGATATTACCTCTAGTTTGATTACTCTTTGCAATTTCCAAACCAATTCTATTTAAGATTTTGCATTTACCATTCTTGAATTGTAACTGAAATCCTTTCTCAACTAATTGACCAACACTCAAAAGATTATGCTTCAAATCTTCAACATAGTAAACATTATCAGTATTGTACTTACCATCAAAAGATATAAGGCCTTTTCCTTTGATCATACAAGCTTTATCATCTCCAAATCTCACTAGACCTCCATTGCATTCCTGAAAGGTTAAGAATTTACTCTTATAACTAGTCATGTGATGTGAACATCCTAAATAAATAATCCATTCATCCTTATTTTTAACTTTAGCAGCTAGGGCCTGTTCTACTGGTTGAACAGTAGGTGCTGGTTGATCTTCTATTATAGCAACAAAAGCCCATCCATTGTTTGTTAGTTCCTCATCAGAATCATCAGTAACTCCTTCATCAACATAATAACAAGATTTGTCTCTATTCTTCTTGAATTTATATCTCTGATAATCAGGGTTAGGCTTATATGTTCTCTTGGCTTCTTCTCTTAATCTTGCATGTCTATCAGGACATCTAGAAGCCATATGACCAATCTTATTATAGTTAAAACATTTAAAGGGTGCTTTACCTTCATACTTACTTCCAATTGGACCTTTAGGCATTTTTCTTGCAAATAGTGCTTCAAGCTCTTCCAGTTCTTCATTCTCCTTCCTGATATCTTCAAGTTATTTTGCATACAAGGCTTTCCAATCAGATTTCTTAGATGATGATGATGATGTTGCAGATGATAATGATGCTTTGAAAGCTAAATTTGTTTTAATAGTAGCAACAAGACCAAATTCCTCAAGCTCAAAAGCTGAAATTTTTCCAACCAAGGTTTCTCTAGATACTGATGCATTAGGCATTGTTCTTAATTCATTTATAGCAGTAACTTTCATTTTATATTTTGGTGGCAAAGCTCTTAAAACTTTAGAAACAATCTCATCTTCACTTAAGGTTCCTCCACAACATTGTATACCCAAAACAATTTCATTTACTCTTTCCATAAAAGCAGAAATTCTTTCATCTTCTTCCATTTTCAGATTTTCATACCTGACCCGGAAGCATTCAAGTTTTGAAATTTTGACTATGGAATCTGCTTCATTCAATGTTTCCAATTTTTCCTAAATATCTTTAGCAATAGATCTATCTGATAATCCCATGACTTGCTGATTTGACAATGCACTCAAAAGTGCTTCTCTTGCTTTGCAATCATTTTCCTCATCTTTAGCCAAGTTAGGTGGATTAGGTTGACCTTGAGTAGGAGCAGTATAACCATTCTTTATGACATCCCATATGTCCTTTCCAATGCAATTCAAATGTGTCTCCATCTTGATTTTCCATATGCCATAATTGGTTCCATCAAGTTTCAAATTGTCCTTCTTGAAATAGTTAGAAGACATTGGATCTTCTCAAGCTATTAAACTTCTCCAAAAAGAGGACTAAGCTCTCATACCAATTGTTAGGTCCTAGAGACAACTGAGAGCGGGGGGGGGGGGAGTGAATCAGTTGTCCAATAAATTCAACCAAAATTAACTTAACCAAAACTCAATGCTTAATGTCGGTAAACCAAACTTTATGCCGGTAGATAGTTTTATCAGTTAATTACAGTACCAGTAAAGATTATTGCATGAAACAAAAAGACAATAACATCCACAAAACATAACACAAATATTTGTATGTGGAAACCTTGTAAGGGGAAAAACTATGGTGGGAAGCCTTACCCACAATCAAATGATACTACTGTAGATAGTATGTGTGTACAATATGGAGTCTGCACATGTAGAAAGGCCAGCTGCCTAGAGCTCACTACCCAATCACAAAATGGGAGTCACACTGACTACAATTGGATGGTTAAATCCAATGATAATGTACTGCATAAAATAGCATCTTCATATGCTGGATGCAGTACCTGTTTAGTTTGGATTGCCTTCACACAAACCTTCCTTCAACCTTCAAATGATGTCTGGGTGTATAGCTTTGCTTATTTTCACATATACCCTATTACAATCCTTTTTCCAATTGCATATCAATCTCACAAATAAGATCTTACATTTATACCATAACCTAAGACCAATTGAATAGGTCGGCTCACTATAAGATATTACAATAAAATCAATTACAAATAAATCATTATGTGATGCATCATGTTGGCTCAATGCATTTACAATAATAATAAATTATCTCCATAACGTGTCATGCTGATCTGGAATAGATATGCTTTCCAGTGCATAACCTAGACCTATTTGCCAGTAACAGCAAATATTCAAACCCGAATAGGCCAATAACCAAATCACCAAAACCAAATGATCAAATAATGTCTTCGACATAACCAAGTAGTCTCCAAGTCATTCCAAGTGCCGGTGAATAATATAACCTATCGGTGAACCAAATGTCGGTGACTGTGCGCAAGTCACTGACTTGCCGGTGAAAAAAACCAAAGATCTCCAAGTGTTGATAAGGTTGTCAAGTGTTGACAAGTGTTGACATCAATGACAAAACCATATCAACATATCCAAAATACCAACAAAAATAAGTAAATTGTATTCTAGTTAGGGGGAGAGTTATTTCAGATCAGTTTTGGAGATTGGTGGCATTCCTTGGCACTTCGATGTTTTTCATATTCAGTGTTGCCATCAATGCCAAAGGGGGAGATTGTTGGAATTATGCAAGAATTGATTATGTATTGTCATTGATGTCAACACTATGCTTTGATTGGACCTATTCTAGTTTGACTTGGTTTTGGTTGAGGTTTTCAAAGATTCTGATCCTGTATGATCAGATTGTTGGATTTGGTTTTGGATGGTTATTCAGTATGATTATATGCTTATCATATTCAGTTGGTTCATGATTTGGTCCTCTAGAAGCTATCATTTATGTTCTAGTTTTCCATTTGATATTCTTGGTCTTGGTTGATAGTACTAGTTGGTGATATTTGATGAAGTGGTTTTGATCTGGCTTCTAGAAATGGTTCCTAACATGATGAAGGTGTTATTGATCATGTCCTTATTGTTTGGTGGCTTCACATTGGCTAGCGTGCTGATTTGGTGATCCAATTTGGGTCTGGTTGGTTATTCTATGTTATTGACATTGAGGGATTCTACTGGTTGGAGTAACGTGCTACATTTGGCCTTGTCTTGATTTCTGGTGGATATAATTGTTTGGGAATTTGAATTAGGTTCATTCTATGTAATATAAATCATAATATTGGTCTGGTGGTATCGTGTGAAGTAATTTATGCAATTATGAGTTATGGGTTTAGGTTTAGCCGACCTTGCTTATCAAGGTTGATGATCTATATATATAGGTGATATATTCATGTAATTTGTATGTGATGGTTATGTCTACATTATTAGAGAAATTTTTATGTGTTAACAAGGAAATATCATTCAGTGAAGGGTTTGAGGAAAGTTTGGTGTTGCAGGACAGACATCTGTGCTTAATCAGAACTGTAATAAATCATTAGGGAATGTTATTTCCATAGTTCATTTCCTCTGGATTATAATCTAATATTTATCTAAGTCATTGAGACTTCCCTTTTGTGTTGAGGAGTGTCCTCTAGGATGTTGGTCTAATTGGAAGTGCAATCCCCATTGTAACATTTCACATATTACTGCAAAAGTATTATTTGACTGCAGGTAGGGTTTCCCATCATGGTTTTTACCTTAACTAGGTTTTCCATGTCAAAATTATTGGTGTTATGTGTTGTGTACTTTCATGCTTTATCTTTCTCTATGTTGTTGTTATATTGCTCCTGTAGAAAGTTTATAATTTGCATTAATTGTTTAACTTGTGGAAAACTAATTCCCCCCCCTCCCGTGCCCCTCTTAGTTTCACTCTGGTTCATTAACTATTGAAATTAGAACTTGTTAACAGACTAACCATATCAGCATATGTTATCTTGAGATGAAATACTTTAGGCCAAATTACCACTAATTGAGTTAACCATAACTATCAACAAAGAGAAAACTTGTTAAATCAACAAAATAAGTTATTTCGATGACACAATAAGCTTCTCTTTATCGATATAGATACTTCAAAAGTCATACTTTGCAGTGACAAAACCCCATCAACATCACTATTCCAAAATGCATAATCCATGGTGACTAACTTCATTAGCATAAAGTATTTTGATACTCATACTCCGTGATGACAACCTTTATCAACATAGGTTACTCCGATGATAAATTCCCCTTTGATTTACTTTATCACCATGAGCTATACCAAACCACATTCTCCAAGTTGACACTCTCCATCGACATAAGCTATCCCCAATGCAACTCATCATGCAAAAACTATCATCATCAAAATAGTCATCGTTATCAGCATAGGAAAAACATGTTAAATCGACATAACAAGTTACTTCAATGACACACTATCTTCCTCCTTTTATTGGCATAGGTATTTCAAACTCACAACTTCACAGTGATAAAGTTCATTGGCTTAGGATACTCCAAAAAGCACAACGTCGTGGTGACAGGGTACATCAACATAGGTATTTTGATAAGAAAACTCCATGGTACGAATGCCATCAGAATGGGTTATTCCAATTTCACAACCAAAAGATCAACTCTTCATTTTTCTCTATTGGCATAGCTATCCCCAAGTGCATACCCATCAAAATAGTTATAGTTATCAGATTAGCTTTTGGACTCTATCTCATCAAAACAAACTATTTTGATGACCAAACATGAACCAACATCAGCATAGCTAATCCGAAATGGAATTCCAAAGACCTCCTCAATATCAAAATATGTTATTCCAATGATCAAACTTCGCAGTGATAAACTACATTGGCATAGATTATACTAATGAGAACCTCCATCGAGATAGTTTACAATGTTGGCATAGTGGTAATTATCTATTCTGCCTTCAATAGTTACTTTGATAGGCATCCTCAGCTAGCTGGTTGGTATAGCTATTCCGAAATAGTGATTGTTAGAATAGTTTACTCTATCAACATTTCTAAAAAAATTCTACTCCGACTTTGTCTACTATTTTGATGTGTAGCTCAACTTTGTTTTTGACATTGCTATCCTAATCTATCACAATACCAGAGAGACTCCTCATGATCGGACATCGATATATTTATCCCGATAGGATTACTTCACATGTGCAACACTTAATTGACAAAGTTATCCCGATATAACTTCTTCACCTACACAACATTTGATCGGTGTAGCTATCTTGATAAGACTTGTGATACTTGTTTATCAGACCATACTGAAATTGGTATAACATAATGAGGTGTTACCAATATACATGACTTATTTTTTTCAAAACCCTAACACCAAGACATCCAACATGAACTTCATAAACACATCAGGTGGCATTGTGGGAGTCTACAACGACACTCTCATCTTCATCAACCCAATCCATCAACTCATCTACAACTTCATCAGCCCTGCACACACATGTTGACATCAATGACAAATTTAATGCCAACAATATCCCCCTTTGGTATTGATGTCAACACTCCACACTCTCTCCCTTTGACAACAATGGAAAAGGTACCCTAACAACCAATAGAACTTCATCTGATATCAACATGACTACTTGTGTAGAACTTCTCATCACACTCCCCCTTTGAATCATTTGATTGTGTGCATCACAGTTGCCTTTCATTCTTCCCCTTTATGACACATGAGAGTGTATCTCGCTATATCTAGATGAACCATTATTACAATATATGTTGGAGATGATCCAACATTACAAAGATAAACTCTGATCAGGACTACTCAGCTCCTCCTATGATCCACTACCATCATATGCATTTTGTCTCCCCCTAAGAACCACAACCCATATGCACCATGTATTCAACTATTTCCTTTCATTGTCACTATTGTTGGTCTATCTTGTAACCAATCAATTTCCCTCCCTATACACTTGTGTTGCTTGTATCATCTAAGAGCTATATGAACCATTATTGCAATATAAAAAGTATTGTTTGGTGGCATTCTACATTCTTATGAGAATAGTTGATGTTGTCATTGATGGAAACCAATTGGCAACTCACTAGCAACTGGTTTCTACATGCCCGACATCACAAACTTCATACACCAGCAAACACTGGCACCGATAGGCACTTACACTAGAATTTAGATTACATTGGCAACAAAACATATCGGCACTCCAACCAACATGGGATGAACTTTTGTTTATTGTAATATAATTATCTTTTGTAATCCAACATGGTATATTGTAAAAGACATATATGTATGAGACCTTATAGGTCATTTTAAGGGTAGAAGAGATGAGAGAAGAAGATATGTATGGTAGAAAATAATTGTTTAGTGGCAGTGAAGGTTTTCAGATAAGGTATCTATGTGAGCTTAAACCGGTACTGAACCTGGTATTAGAGATGTTGTTTTGAGTAGTACATTATATTATATTTAATAATCCATTTTATAGTCAGTGTGACTCTTCATTGAGCAGTGAGCTCTAGGCTATTGGCGTCCTTGCATGCACAGGCCCCTTATTGTAAGTAGTATTTATTCATTGGCTAGTGAGTAAATATTGTGGGTCACAAATCCCACCAAGGTTTTTCCCACCTTGGGTTTCCTCATTAAATGTCTTGTGTTATGGTGTGTTTCTATGTTGTCTCTATTATTTCTACTCACTGCAATAATTCTTATTTACCAGTACATTGTTTTGGGTTGCAAAGTTATCAATAAGTTTAAATATTTTGTAAATCAGTTAGACACCAATTCACCCCCCCCTCAGTGTCTTTGGGTTTGTCATTGGATCTAACAATTGGTATTAGAGCCCGGTCCTCTATTTGCAAAAGCCTAATAGCTTGAGGGAGATTCTGACACCGGTATAGATGGATAGCTTAAGAAAATAGTTGGAAGGAGCTCTTGAAGATTTTGATGCAAAAAAATTGAAGAATATCAAACTTGAAGATGATCTGAGGACTACTAAGGAATTCATTAAAGGACTTCAAGAATATTTTGTTATAGCACAAAATAAGAGAAAGGAAATTCATGAGAAGATGTAGAATGATGATGATGAAAAGGAGACTCTTAGAGACATTGCAAATAAGTTAAGGCAAGAGAATAGTAATATGAAGAATGAAATGCAAGATATGACTATGAGGTTATGTAAGGATATTGAAGATAGAAAGAAGAATGAAGAAGACTTGACTAGGAGACTTAATGATGCTGGAAATGAAAATCTGAGACTTGGTCATGAAAATGACATGCTGAAGACATATCTGATTCACATGCAACATCATAACAATGAGCTCGTGAGACAAGTTGGAATTCTGGAAAATGAGTTGGTTACTGCAAATAAACACAAAGACAAATTCAAGAAAAGTTCAGAAGAACTTGATGACATGCTTAAAAGACAAAAACCTGATGGAGATACAAATGGACTTGGATTTGACCATGGAGAAAGTTCTGGTACTACAAATAATCAAGATCGGTACAAACCGATAAGATAGCCTAATTCTTATAAATTTAATGGAAAATGTTTTAATTACAACAAATATGGTCATAGAGAAAATCAATGTAGATTTAGAAATAATTAGAATATAAACTCACCCACCGGTCAATGTTCCAAATGCAACAAAGTTGGTCATAATTCAGAAAATTGCAGAATAAATTTTGAAATGCTATGTTTGTGGAAGATTTGGGCATTTATCTCATCAATGCAGATCACAAACTGGTCAAGGATATGGAAAGGCTATTCAGAGGAATAATTTAACTTGTTAGGCATGCAACAAGATTGGACATATTGTAAAATTTTGTAGAAGCAAGAATACACCAGCGAATAATAAAGGATCTAGTTTGAAGGGCAAAGAAAAGGTAGATGAAGTAAAGAAAAAAATTTCAAAACAATGGCTTAAGAAGAGTGATCAAAGAACTGATGAAACAATCTTTGCACTGGTAGAATAGAGTAATCCTCCACTGGTAGGAGACTCTTCATCTAACTAAGGAATAATCCTTAGGGGGTATTGCAACAAGTAGAAAATCATGCATTCTACCCTCGATTGATGGTGAGAAGATACATTTATTCTTTACCAGTAGATATGTTAAGTTTTCAATTGACCAAGGAGCATTTAATACGGTTTTAAAGAACCTTTTTGGCTATAAAGCATCAGAAAACCCTCTTTTCAAACTCACCTCACATTCAAACAATCAGAGAGCGCAAACTGAGCAAGGGAATTCTAAGGCAAAGCTGCGAAGTGATTTTTAGGAATTCAAAATTTTGGTTAAGAGGTATTTATCTTTTGAAATAGCTTCCTCATCTTCTATTCTGGAGTTTATTGCAAAACCTATCATTGTTGGAAATGTCAAACGCCCTAGACCCATGTTTAATATTATCCCCAAGATTGCATGGAGCTTTTTTGAAAATTATGAAATGTGTAGCATTTGTAGAAGACCCTAGAATCTACATGCACTACAACATAGAAAACCTAGGGATTGAGGAATTGAAGAAAATATTTAATGAGGTTATTACCGATGGAATTGGTGTGATTAATCCTGAACATAAGATTGTGAAAGACTTAGGTTTTGTAGAGATTTTGAACATTCCCAAATTTCCAAAGGAAGTTGTAAGAATTGTATTGAGCAAAGTACATGGAGAGTTCATGTGGTTAGAGTCAGTTTGCAAGATAACCTGGGAAGCAATTAAGGCAGTTATTGGTTTACCTTCAACCGGTAGTAGGCCTGATAAAACCAAGAAAATACCTAATAAGGGAGTTATGGAGTTAACCAAAGCCACATATGATAGCAGGTCACTTAAAGTGAATGATGTTAAGGATATAAATGTGAGATATGTGAGTATGGTACTAGGATACAAAACAACTCATGCAAATAGACTGAATTCTATTTCTATCCTTTGTATTCATAATGCATATGAGATGGTGAACAATAATCCTAAGATTGATGTGTGTGAATGGCTTAAAGATGAATTAATTGACAATTCAAAGATGATTAAGGGAGACAAGAAAGGTACTTTCTACTTTGGAAACCTACTTGTATGCCTGATGCTATACTTTACCAAAGGGATACCCAACATAGGTCACAAATATTTTGGTTATGACATCCCAGTAGGAAGACAGATACAGGAAGCTTTCACCAGTATGGACACTGACAGTGTTAAGAACATCACAAACTACTTCAAAACATTTCAAACTAAGATGAGAGCAAGAGTGAGACTATCATAGAGCATAATTGATAAGTATGACAAGGAAATATGTTTTGTCATTAAGCAAGATGAAACTTGGATGGAAGCAGTAAGCCCTAGAACTATTTGGGTTACTAAGATGGGTTATGAGGTAGACCTATTTGTTCTGGAGACATATGCTAAAGCTCTGCTTGATGCACCAAGGGAGCCATTTGAGAAATTATTTGGTAATGCATAAACTATTGAGAGTAATATATCTATGCAGAAGAGGAAAAAAAGAAGAGAAAATGTTATCAGAGATGCCTCCTAGAAGGTCAAAGAAATCAAAGAAAATGTCATGATTATGAGTGGTATATCAACAAGTGAGCTTGAAGGACTACAACTTGAAGCACATTTTTCACTAGTTGTAACATTCTCTGATATTGATAGTGGTAAGGTTTCTGAGTTTAAAAGAGTGGAAAGGAAAAGGAAAACCTCATCGGTACCTTCTCCTCCTCCTCAGAAAACTAGAACACTAAGGAAGAAGCAGCAAGTAGTTAGGGAATTGAAGAAGAAGCTTACACCTAAGAAGAAACAGACACCGATTACCCCCACACTAGATGATCTATTGAATGAGATTATAGAGGAAGGAAATCTCTCTAATTTAAATAAATGGTATAACTCTTCAAATGATTCTAACAAAAACACCATTGAAGAAAGCATTATTTTATATTTAGATATTTACAAGAAATTTTTGATAGAAGTGATTGATGAGTTACCCAATGATTTATACATGAGATTGGAAGATAAAAGGCTATCTATGATGGAACTGGACAAGAAGTTGAAAGTTGAAGCACTCTTGGTTGTACATCTGGTAAATTCTAAGGAAGAGATAGATGAGCTTATTTCTGAAGCTAACCCATTAGTATTTGTTAGTGGACACCGGCAAGTGAGCCTGATGGCTGGAAGGGTTAAAGAAATTACAGATGAGACTGCAAATAAATGCGACATATTCTTTGTAGAAGGAAAAGAAAGAGGAAAGAAGCAGAAAAAAAATAGAAAAGACATTCAAGGTATATTAGAAAGACAAGGGAAAAGGTAAAGTAGGTGGTGTACCTTCTATAAAAAATAACAGATAACATCCCTCCACCAACCCAGGACACCCCTCCATTAGCACCTTCATCACTGGCTCATACAGCTAATCCATCGGATATAGCTAATGAAGGTATAACCCATGATGATACTAATCTAGAGTCAGAGATACTTTTTACAATGAATGTAGATACCCAAGATATAAACATTGTTGTAGAAAAAGAAACTATAGAGGTTAAGGTAGATAGTGTTAAGGACAACAAGATTTCAGAGAAACCAACACAAACTATTGACTCTCAGGAAACTAAGCAACCAGAGACTGAGAAACAAACAGAGGACAAGACAACTTGCACAGGGCACCGAAATTTGAGAAACTGACAGTGGTACTGATAGAGAAACAATCTAAGGCAGAGGTTCATGTTGATTCTATGACACCGACAGTTGCAAAGAAGCCTAGTCAAACTGAGAAACCATTAAAGGTAGAGGTACAAACACAGACAGATCCACTAGAAGAAAATATAAGTAAAGTGGATGCATTTGATGGAAGTAAAGAGGATATAGTGAAAGTGATTGGTCAGATATCTATTCAGAAGCAACCTACAATAGAACCAAGTACGTCTATAGGTGAATTCAAACCCACTAATATTATAGAGGTACTTTTAGATTATATTAAGAAGATTACTGATTGCAATGCCTTAGCATTTAAGGAAATTGATAACACATTACCTATTCTGAAGATGATTGCACCTAATTGTAAGATAGATCACATTAATGATTCTTTAGGGAAATTGGACCAATTGTCCAAATTCATTGCTGATAATGTAATAACTATAGATAAGGTGAATGAGGATACCATAAAGGAGAGAGTTGACAAAGAGAAAAACACATTATTTGGAAACACCATAAAGAAATGTACCAATCACTTGGATACACTTTTACCAGTACTCAGTTCTACAAATTTGGAGTATAAGGAGTTATATAGGGAAGCTTGTAAACCTCACTATTTGACAGAGGAAATTGATGAGGTTATCAAAAAGACACAAAAATAAATTGATGAAATTGCAGATAATATAATAGGTTCATCTAGACTTATATCAATTTTTGAGCAGGAAATGGCATTTTTTGAGAAGTTGGAAAAACTTGAGAAAGAGAAGGCAAGAATAAGGTCTAATGCCTGAGAACTAAAGGATGAACTTGGTCTGAGGTTGGATAGTCTTATTACTCAGAGAGTTGAAATATCTAAGGCAACAATTCAAGGAGAATGATCACCAAGGCAGAAAATGCACTATCTCACCGGTATGATCCAGTAGACAAAGGCAACTCTAACTGACAACAACAAGTTTATGCAGAGTTTGAATCTGATTTTGGTAGACATATTTTAGATTGTAGCCAATCAGTTACAGACTTTGAGGTAGCATTTTTGTACTCTTTTGATTATTTATGATATCCTTTGTCATTGATGTCAAAGGGGGAGTAGTGGTGAGAAAAATGCATGTACAAAGGAGATCACTTTCTCAGGGGGAGCACATCTTTTTGGATTTCAGTTTTGGATAACAATTTTGATAATCTCATGAGTGTTTCCATCAATGCCAAAGGGGGAGATTATTGGCATTATACACTCTTATGAGAATAGTTGATGTTGTCATTGATGGCAACCAACTGGCAACTCACTGGCAATTGGTTTCTACATGCTCAGCATCAAAAACTTCATACATCGGTAGACACCGGTACCAATAGGCACTTACACCAACATTCAAATTACATCAGCAACAAAACATATTGGCACTCTAGCCGACATGGGATGAACTTTTGTTTACTGTAATATAATTATCTTTTGTAAGTCGACATGGTATATTGTAAAAGACTCATATGTGTATGAGATCTTATAGGTCATTTTGAGAGTAGAAGAGATGAGAGAAGAAGATATGTATGGTAGAAAATAATTGTTTAGTGGCAGCGAAGGTTTTTGGATAAGGTGTCTATTTGAGCTTAAACTGGTACTGAACCTGGCATTAGAGATACTATTTTGAGCAGTACATTGTATTGGATTTAATAATCCTTTTTTTTGTCAATGTGACTCTTCATTGAGTAGTGAGCTCTAGGTTGTTGGCCTCTCTACATGTACAGGCCCCTTATTGTAAGTAGTATTTATTCATTGGCCAGTGAGTAAATATTATGGGTCACAAATCCCATCGAGGTTTTTCCCACATTGGGTTTCCTCATTAAATATCTTGTGTTATGGTGTGTTTCTATGATGTCTCTATTATTTCTATTTACTGCAATAATTCTTATTTACCAGTACATTGTTTTGGGTTGCAAAGTTATCAATAAGTTTAAATATTTTGTAAACCAGTTAGACACTGATGCACCCCCTCCCTCTTAGTGTCTTTGGGACTATCATTGGATCTAATACTGTTAATACTTCTTATACAAATCAGTTGTCTCTCCCTGAGACCTACAACTCCCATGCTGAAACTGGTGCAAGAGCATCCAAAGACACAAATGAAGTCTAAAAGAGCCTAATATCACCCATGAGGTGAAAATGATCATCTATAATGGGTTCAAAGTTTTCTGAGTCAATAAGACCCAATTGATGTAAGGCATTGTCATGGTTGAATTTTATAAGCCACCATGGATAAATGACCATGTGGGTTAGTAGGAGTCTAGGCATGAGTCAAGAAAATAAATATTGGTCTTAGAATCATCATACCAATCCTTGGAATAGGTCAAATACACCATGGAGTCGCCAAATTTGAAAAGTACAACTTAACAATATGGATAACTAATCCTCCAACGGTTCCAAAGTTTGAAAAGTGGTTGGAAACCATTAGGGAGGCTATATTATGCCCACTTGGATTGATTCTAGGTTGTTGGCGTAGTTGTTGAAGTTGCTGAAATTTGATGATGTTTTTGGAGTTTGGAGCAATACAATATACTTGGAGTTTTATGAAATTGTGCATTTTTGCTATTTATTTCTGATTACTATAGATTGTTGGATGTCTTAAACCAATTGGATGAGTTAGGGAACTCTCTTACCTTTCATTTAAACCAAGTTTTAGGTTTTGTAACAATCGAGTTGTAGGGATCCATCCAAATCCAACAAGACTAGTCACAAACCCTACCGACACCTAGGGTTTCATTGTTAAGATTCCCTTAATCTAGCATTTTCACCAAACAACCAAAAAACCTATGGGAAAATGTTAGAAGGGCCATTGTATCATAAGACTTTTGTGTTGTTTTGTAGGGAGGCTCTTGTAATACCCTAAAAATGGTCATCCAAAACCATGGGCCCCTAATCTCGATTAATGTCCTTAAATTCAATAAAATTCATCAAGGTCTTGAATCAAATAATCAATTTAAATCAATTATGAGAGGCTGATTAATTGATTCCTAAGGTATAAAAATGCAACATGGAAATTACAATTAATTAAATTCTCATTTATTTAATTGATCAAATTCAAAATAAAAAATAAAAAATCTTTTTAAAATCAAATATCTCATTGATTTAATTAAATATCTTTTGCATATTTAATAAATAAATAAAAATTGCCATAAATCTTCAAAAAAAGGAAACAAATCAAGAAAGAGGAATTAATTTGAAAAATGAATTGGAAATTATGAGCACAAAAATTTAAAAAAGGAAACAAATTGACTGAATCAAGAAAAATGGAAAGAATCTAAGTTGCTAATTTGAACTCAATCTTATCTCTCAAAAATGGAATTAAATTGTCCAATCAAATCATTTCAGCTAGATTGTGTTTCCTTCAAATCGATCTCAACTGTTCATTAAAGTTCAATCCTGACCTTTGGTCTCCCTGTTGATTTTCCTATAAATTTAGGCTCTCATTCTTCAATCATCATCCAAGAATTTTACATCGTTCTTAAGCTAATATTGTGTTGCATTTTTTCGAGGAAATTTTGAAGTGGATTTGCATATTTAATTCATCAATCAACTTAGTTTTCATTTAGCTTTGATTTAATCTTAGAATCATTTAGACTTCTAGTTCATTAGCTTAGATTCATTTCTCTTATCTAGATTCAATTTCTTGCATATAATCTAGCTTAGCTTCATATAGAGATTTGATCATTTATCTTGATAATCTCATTTTGCTTAATCAATTAATCTTGCACTCAATCATTAATCTTGCATTCACCTAGTTGCATGCATTTAAAAATCCTCTATTTGAGTGTAGTCTGATAATATGATGAAAATAATAAGGATCCAGTCAACTATTGAGAGGGGGGGGGTGAATCAGTAGATAGAAAACAAACTAAACTTTCACCAAACTTAATCCCAACTCATAAACCAATCACTGAAACTAACCGGTTTAGACATTGTATCTAAAACTATAACTGCATTGTCAAGATTTTACCGGTTGACTAAATTATCAATTATACAATGTAACAAATCTCAAACTCACATACCATTTAACTAAAACATTAAACCGCTTTACTATCATCAGTAATAGCTCATTTCACATGACTTTTAGTCATCTAATCATATCTAAGTGAATTTACCAGTTAATTATATCAACCATATCAAAACATAACCATAAAATCATTCACCACTTGACACAATGATTTTTGATGTGGAAACCCAAATGGCAAAAAGCACAGTGGGGATGAATATCCACAAGTATTCCGAACTCTTATGAAGTTCACCCTATTAGGAGCCAAGCCTTGTTAGAAGCTTATATAATAATGTCCTATTAAGAACAGATCCAGTTAGGGACCACCTGGTTAAGGGATTGACTACAATACCCTGTTAAAGGCAATGCCCTATCAAGAGTAACCTTGGTAGAGAATTTCAAATCCAAACTAATGAATCAACTAGCTAGAGGATTTAGATAGCACCAAGCCTGTTAAAGCTTACCACATTAGGGGATTTAACTATTGTAATTATTAGAGAACAATGGGGTCTTTGCTACTCTGGTAATAGCACTATATTTCTTAGTCAGATCCTTTTTTTCTCTCATTTGCCTTCAAAACATTTTGCAAATACTCCTTTTGGTTCAACAACAATCACACTAGCACACTTAACCAAAATTGCCAACACAATTATAAAACAACTCATTGACCTTATAATTAAATACAATAGGTCAGTAACACATCACAAAACCTACAACTCTCATCGAGATTATAAACATATCGAGTCAATCATGACTGTTAGATTATATAGCAATCATCTACACACTATTCTAGATAACTTCGACCATTCCTGGATCACTACTCATCGAATCCTATAACTCATCACATGGTTATCACTTCATGCTATGCAATTGCTCATTTCCAAGATAAATAGTTATCTTCATGCACTAAAATCACTTTGAAACTCATCGCTTGCATCATGTATATATGGCATCTTCATCTTCGATCACCATTCGATCATATATCAACATAACTGATTCACCAAGCTCCATCAGTTAGGGTTTGGCATATCAACTGGTTAGGGTTACTAGTTGATCATTCTGCTTCAATAATAATACCAATACTAGTTTCCAACATTGCTTCACTATAGGTTGCATTATTGCATCACTACCGGTTGTAATACAACTCCATTACCGATTACTATTGACATCAATGATAAAATTCTACTTCATTAATGCAATCTTCATACAATGCCAACATATTCTAGTCACTAGATAGCTTAGTAATCTAAGAGAAATCCTTTCTAGGAGGCAATAAGCCAACTTGCAATGAATTTTTTAAAATTTTTTATTAGCTAACCCATCAAAATAATGGTTTATTGAAGTGTTTGTGCCCTTGCATGTTACCCAAATTTCACACACACATTTTTGGCACTCACCATGGGGCTCTAACATACAACTACAAGATTTCTAATATTTTTTCAATAGATTTAATGTTTGGCTTTTATAACTAATAATCATGTGTTAAATTTGCATATAAAGATCTTTCTTTTTGCTTGTTCTTCTATGACAGTAAAAAATGGTCTCTATTTGGAGGGCATAACTTTTTATTGAACCGTTGGATCTAAACAAATTTTGGATATGTTTCAAACCAAGTTTCTATATTTTCACTAGAGTGATTTGCCTAATTTTGTTAGATTTGAAAGTTATGGATGACAGAGTGCAATATTATCATTTTACTTGTTCTTCTGTGATAGTAAAAAATGGTCTTTGTTCAGAGGGCATAAGTTTGTATTGAATAGTTGGATCTAAACAAATTTTAGATATGTGGTTTCAAACCAATTTTTTTGTATTTTCATCAAAGAAATTTGTCTAATGTTGTTTGGTTTGAAATTTATGAATGACAGAGTGTAGTACTATCATTTTGCTTGTTCTTCGGTGATAGTAAAAAATGGTCTCTGTTTGGAGGGCATAACATTTTATCGAACCGTTGGATCTAAACAACTTTTGGATATGTTGTTTCAAACCATGTTTTATACATTTCACGGAAGCAATTTGCCTCATTTTGCCTATTTTGAAAGTTATGAATGATAGAGTGCATTACTATCAAAACTATCATAACTAGGATATTCATAAAGAATGAAAATTCTTGTTAGATTAGCTTAATTTACAGTTTGCATAGTAGATTTTTTTTTTGATGATTTTTTGTGTTATTTTGGAAACTAATTTTGGGATTTTAATGTTTGCAGGTTTGCTTGGCAAAGAATTCAACCATTAAACATACACTTGCCAAAGACTATAAACTTGAACTACTAATATCTTTGTTTTGGAGGTTGCCTTGGGAGATACAAACAAACATTCTATCTTCTTAATCTTTTTAGGAACACTTCAATTTATATAAGGGAAAGAACTTTCTTTAACATGTTTTTGGGAAAAATCTAGAGTAGGAGAGTATGCTTTTGTCCATTCAGACAATCAGAAATCCAGACCTTGAGATTTTTTTTCTATTAGAGTTTGAGATATGTCGATACCTTTAGAGGGCCTGCCTCCCAAGAAGACCTTAAGTCTTAGTGAGAGGGAATGACCCAAGTAATTTTGGCCAAATCCAGGAATCCAACTCACTATAATAAAACACTTCTAGGGTGAAACTCCCAGGAGACAGAATAATCGGTGGCACTGCTTCATTTATGAGAAGTGTCTCATGTTGAGAATCTTGTAGGGCCTCGCGGTCTAAATCACACTTGCGTGACTTCATGGTTTCAACATCTTGTTGGTTTTTATAATCTAAATCACACTTGCGTGATAGTCAGGCAGTCCTTCTGAATGGAACCCTTACTACAAACTTTAGGTTAGAAGCTACCCAACTCACCTCCGAAAGGAGGATAATTTTTGTGCAAGGGGATAGCTAGTTTTCTTTCCAAGATTACTCGCCATATCGTGCCTCCATTAGCTCTTGACTCGGTAATACGACATCGTTGATCCATTGCATGATCCTTGGCCTTTGTATTATGATAGCTATTGGGGTGTACCTAGGTTGTGGGCAAAGGTTTTCCTGCTCAGCCAACTTTCATAGGGTTTAGTGTGTTGTTCTTGTTATCATTTTACACCTACTATTTGCTGTTCTTTTCATCCCTCAAAAAAATTGAAACAAAAATTCAAGACAATGAAAAGCATCAAACTGAAACTGAAAGACAAATTGAAAACCAAGTCAGCGATCAAAACTCTATCAAAACTCATCATGGGCCAGTCCTAGGTCATACGAGCCAACAACAAGTCAGTGTTTTGTCGTTCTGGTCAAATTTAAACTCGTACAACCAAACATCACTATTGCCAAATTGTCATTCTAATAAGAAAGGTCCCTCTACAAGTTAGAGAAACAACTCATACAAATCTATGTCTCCATCATTTGACCTTGAAAGTTACTCAATATGGTGTCATACTCTATCGTACAAAAATCTATCCTTAAGTCCTGAAAGAAGTTAGTATCCTAGAGCAGACCTCTATTTTCCTCATTGTCTAAACATCCTCTTGTCTGCCATAGTCAATATCCATGTCTGATTGAGTGTCAATTTCTTATATGTCCAATCCTCAAGTGTTGAGAAGAAGAAGCCTCAATCTAGAGGCTAAACTGAAAAAGAAGCATCCTAGTCCTAGGGAAATCTATAAGAGGAGAAAGTTTTTATACATCAACCATTAGCTCTTCTTGTTGCATAGGGTGTTCCTAAGACATATGCAACTATACCTTCAAGGGAAATCTAATGAATTTGATGAAGAACCCCTGAGAAGTAGGGTTTTTTCTCAGAAGTCTACATTTACCTATTGTAACGTCATAAATTGTATGCACTTGCTAGGGTGGTACAATTTCACACCTAGTTTAGCACCCACCTTGGCGCATTTTGCATTTGCATTGCATTTCCCCTTCAGAACTTAATTAATTAAATTAATTAGGTCTAAGGTTCTATTTCATCATATTCCACATCATAAAGTTGGGCTCTTTCATTAAAGTGTGCCCCTTTCATTTTATTCCTCCAATACATCATTCAATCAAAAACCCTAATTAAGTCCTATTTTGAACTTGGGGGCTTGATTTCGGGGGTCAAAACATCTCGAAATCACCTGTAACTTTGGGATTCTCTCTAAAATCATCATATCCAATGCCCCTGAAAATTTGGTGAAAAGTTGCCGGGACCATGGCGCCCAGAGTGCACACAGTCCTGGACATTTTTCCCAAAATTTTAGGAGCGTGATCCAATCATAAAATAAATCTTAACCCCAAGAAATTGGGTGGAGATTCAATCTCTAGGTCAGCCAAAAGTTGAAATTAAGACCTAGGGTTTCATATATAAGAGCTCTCTTTCTTCATTTGAAAGGAGGGGAATTTTTGGTTTGAGGAACCTTCTATGCAGCGAAAGAGCAGATCTTTGGAGACTTCAACAACATTCAACATCCATCCATCAAGCATCCATCAATTTCATTCATCCATTTAGGGCTTTGAAGACATTGAAGAGCAATAAGGGATCACCGACTAAAGATTGGCTTGTACCCCTCCCTTGGGGTTGGGTATGATTTCATGTTGTTTTCAGGTCTTTACATAAGCCTCACTATATCATTTGTATTCATTCTTTAGATCACTTTTCATCTTGATTTGGAGCATTTACATTATCATTTACAAGCAATTAGGGTTTACTTTCTAGGTTGCTCTAGTTTGCTTACTTGCATTTTAGGATCTTGCACACACACAAGGTCAACACACATTACTTTTACAATACAACTTGGCTATTCATGGAGGCGGAAATCACCAAAGCGGGGGTTTGACTAAGGCAAAACCCTATATAGCCACCCACCATACCTTTTTAGATATAAGTGCAGATTTTGGGATTCGGACGACGCCACAAGTTGCAGATCCAGGAGAAGCAGACCAAGATAGGGCAACACACCAAATTTCAAAGTAAAAGACCAGGACAGGGGTGTGGGGTGCCCTGGTCCTACCAGGACAGGGGCGCTGGGTGCCCTGGTCCCTCTGTCAGATAGCAGTTCCAGCATTTCCGACAACTTTTCAGGTTGCAAAACAGTAGTTTTCGGAGTAGTTTCAGGGGCAGAATCAGGATAGTGGTGCCCGCACCCCCGTCCCAAACATTTTCACTCAAATTTTAACACCGGGTATGCATTTTCATTCTTTCCTTGTCCTTGTGTTTACAACTTTCCATTGTTTAATCTCAATTCTGCAAATCTTGCTATTAGTTCTTACTTGCACTTTAGGGTTAGGGATTGAACTTGCATCATTTTATCTTTCAATTACAACAAAGGAATAGAAATCCTAATAGGTAGCCCATGGCTCTCTTTTTCACAAAAAGAAGTAGCCAATTGTGTGATACCTCTAGGCTCTTTTGTATTCCATAATGTGTGTCAAAAGGTAGGATTAGGGTATGTTAACCTAGTCTCGCTTTTTCCCCCACACACCTATCACTTAAACAAGGGAGGGAAGATCAATCCTACTCTATTTTAAGAAGTTTGTATCACTTACAATGAGGCTCAACCTGAACCTCCAACCTCTAAGAGAGAGAAAGAAGTCAATTTGCCCTTCGTAGGAAAAGAATTCTATTGAGATAACTACCTTGTCCACTTTTGTGTCAAAACTCTGTCAGTCTAATCTTAGTCACAATTAAGCTTATTGATCTTCATTATTCAACAATGAAAATAGAATTAAACTAAGAAAAATTGGATCTCAAGCAAAATGTTTCTTGATAATGCACCCTTGTGGTAGTGTTGTGCAATTTGTCGGTCATGTCCTAGCTAGTTCATCAATCAATCATTAAATCAAACCTCGATCTTAATGATCATCTTAGGTCACATCTTAAATGAGATAGATCTTTCTCAAAACCAGATTTTGACCTCAACTCTTTATTTGAACAACATGTTGAACAAACTAGCTTTGATTCGATCTTGACTTCTGTATGACCTCCTATATCGGTCACATCAAGTTTCCCATGCCTGTTGGAGCCAGGTCTCACACAATGTCTTACATCAACAATTTGTTTGAATATTCTCTATTATTTGATGAACCACTACACAACACAATGTCATCCTTCAATAGAGATACAACTAACTATCAATTTGACATAGACTATGATAATGTAAGCAACCTCAACAATGACAATGGTATTTCATCTAGTGATTCTGAGATCAAGGAAATGGATGTCGCTAGTTGCATGAGTAATAAAGGCTTCAGAAGAATGATGAAGTTTATTCTAGAAAGAGAAACAGAAGAGCACTTCGTAGAGCTAGCAAGACAAGGAGCGAAATATTCCTCCTGGTTTTAATGTAGAGACTATCATTATGAAAGAAGAGGAAACACCAATAACACTAATGGCTAAACAAATGCAACCCCTAGAATGTGAAATTCAAGAAATGAAAAACAAGGACAAGGCTTTCTCACCATACTCTCTAGATTCAATTTGCCCCTTCCCTTTCAACAAAAATCTTTGCATGCCTCCATTTCCATCTAGGACCAAGATATTGAAATTTGACAAATATGATGGAAACTCGGATCCCCAGGACCACGTTAGAAAATTTTGTGCCCTATGTATGGAATTCATGCATGAACAAACTTACCTCATGCACCTTTTTCTGAGGAGTCTGGGAGGACAAGTCATTGAATGGTTCTGAAAGTTTCCAATTGGAATAAAAACATTTAAGGAGTTGGTTAAACTATTTTTTCAGCAATATGCTTACAACATTCACAACCCAGTCACCATGCTTGATATATGCAATGTGAAATAGAAAATAGGAGAACCATTCCTTACATTCCTTCAGCGATGAAGGATAATTTTCTCTAGCTATCCAAGAATGATCTCAAAATAAAAGAAAATTGAGATTTCATCAACACTTTAATACTTGAGTTGAATTACGCCATCTCAATGTAAACACACCCTTCTTTCAACAAGATGCTAGAAGGCATTCTGAAAATAGAAGATGTGTTGATCAAGAAGGGGGAGATTTTTCTCTATAAGGAAGCATCACATGGATCTAGCTCCAAGAATAAATATTGGAAGAATGGAAAAGACAACAACAAAAATGTTAAAGATGGAGTAGTAGATAATATCAAACCAAAGCAAAAATAAGTAGCATTCAACTTGACTACTGGAACACAAGCGCTTAAGGCTTATCAGAATGCAACAAAACACGCCTCAAGCAAATGGAGCAATTTTATGAAAAACAAACCTTGGGCTCCAAAACCAAAACATGAGGTCACTCCTTTAGGAGAGCCATATGAATCAGCTTTGAAAACATTATTCGCCAACAATTTACTCACTTTACCAGACAACTCAAAATCATACGATCCAGAGGTCAAACCAAAATGGTGGAGAGAAAACAAATATTGTGAATACCACATGAGCAAAGGACATGCTACCAACAACTTTATGAAGTCAAAACATAAGATCCAAGATTTAATTGATGGTGGTAAAATAGTTATTGGTAATCACACAATGAACACAGATCACAAAGCATTCAAAGACCCCTTGCCCACCTATGAGAAAGGAGACTCGTCAAAATCTAAGGAAGGAGCTAAAATCAACTACACTTATTTTAATAATGACAATGTCATTCATATGATCAAACCAACTAGATCAGAATGTTGTAATGTAATCATAATCAAAGACAATCATGACAAATCAAAATCTACTAATGTCCTAACTCAAGTTCAAGGTAACATGACCTTCAAAGGAGTTACCTCTTTTTCTACTGATCAACCTGTGCCATCAAATAGACAAAAATATTCAAAGCAATAGGCTACTGACATGACCAAACTCTCTTCATCATGATAGCTGGTCTCATCAAATTCCTTCAGATATAGCATCTTAAAGAAACTTCAATGAACAACTGCTCAAAAATCCATATTAGAACTGTTGAAAACCTCTCTTGCACATAGGGAGATTCTAGACAAAGTGATGCTCAATACCGATGTTCCAAAAGACCTAGACCTAAACTGATTTTGTTCCATGGTGGGTAACTTAACTTCACCTCATTACATGTCTTTCTCTGAGGAAGATGATAACTCACTAAGTCATCCGCATAATCAATCCCTCCACATTGAAGTAATGATTCACAAACACCACATCAAACGTGTCCTGGTAGATGGAGGTGTTGGCTTGAATATTTATACCTTTGATTTACTCATGCAGTTGGGTCTCTCAGAAAATGCCATTGATCTAAGGAAGAAAATCACAATAAAAGCTTATGATGAAAAGGAAAGAACTTAAAAAGGCTTAGTGCTCTTGCCGATCAGAGTGGGACCTGTTGAGAGAGATGTTCTTTGTCAATTGTTGGATATTCCACTATCTTATAACATTCTGCAAGGAAAACCCTGGATACATGATATGCAAGTAATACCTTCCACATACCATTGATGTTTGAAGTTCCCCTACAATGGAGTGTAAGTGAGTGTCCCTACTGATCATAGCTATACTTGTAATACATTAAGGAAAGGAACTAATAATCTAGTACCAAATAATAGAGCAACCTTGGAGATTCTCCTGAAAAAAATAGAACAAAAACTTAAAATCACTGGAGATGGCATGGGAGGATATCAAATAGAGCCTGTTCTTACACTAACAACACTTCCTCCATCACCTAAATAAATGAGTAGACCATCAGAGTCAATGAGACCACAAACTACACAAGCAAATATCATCTACAATGGGGCATTCATATAGTCCTCAACATCACTGGTGAATGAAATGGAAGAAACAAGTATTCTATATTGGCTCTACAAAGAAAATAATGAAAATTCAAAAGCCCAATCTTATGAAGCTTCTTTTGAATTGTATGGATGAGGTTATAACATACTCCTCCACATGAGATACTCAGGAGTATGTCCTCCTAGCAGGCGACAACAAGGGATCACTGAACCTATTCACCTGAAGACAAAGGTAGCAAATGATAAAAATGGACTAGGGTATCAAGGAAAAAGACTAGTAGTTTTAATATGACAAGTTTGGAGGTCTTGTCAAACTATAGAACAACAAGATCAAGAGCACTCCAATAGACTATAGACCCAGGAGGAATATGAGACAACCCAAGAAGAGCTTGACATTAAGAGAGAAGAAGATGCTCACTAACAAGTTCATAACACACCTGCAATGGCAACACTAGAAGAAGTTCCAATCAGTGAACAAATATGGATAGTCAAGGAGATGTTTGTACCATATGAGGTTCTAATCTCATTCAGAGAAATGATCCTAGAAGGAACTTCAGAAAGCCCAAGTGACTATAACTGGTATCTGGTTCCACTTCTAGAACCATTTAATGAAGAACATGTTGAAGAATACTATGATTCTGACATAGAACAAGAAGAAGTGGTTGTTAGAAGAGAAGAAACAACTCCTAATCAGCTTCCCAGAGTACAAGCAATGAAAGGACCACTAGTTGAAGTCCCAGAGGAAATGAGAGAACAAGTGGAGAGAGTCAAAGAGATGTTTGCATCTTCGAATATTCCTGTCACATATACTAGATTGATGCTAGAGACTGACTCAGTAACATATTCAAATCAGTATGAATGGGGACCTCAACCATTATCAAATCCTTCTACACAAGAGAATCCCAGAGAGTTCACTAAGCCTATAGATGAAGCAAAAGCAGCAACACATAGAAGACTACAATGGGAATTATAAGAGGTTAGGTTACAAAGACAAGAGGCCTATGAGTGTGAATAGAGACAAGGACCAACACAAGAAAATCGCTCACAAAATATATCTTCCCATGGATCTAGACAAGTCAGATATGGAAACATGGTTGAGAAGTTAGAAGCCAAGCAGACAGGACCTATCATGAGTCTCGAGGAACTTGAATGGACACATAGACAAAAACCCTCTGAGAAAGTATGTCAGCTACAAGACATTGGAGAACCAAATCCTGAAGGAACCTACAGAAATAAAGATGTTTACATTGATTTTATCCATACCTATACAAATCAAATTTCTGATGCTAAATCAAATGATGAAGACTCAGATGCTTCCTCCTATGACTTTGAAACAAACTATGTCTATGTGTTGAATATTGAACCATTATCTGACGAAGTTGGTATACCTAAACTTGTAGTCCAATCTCAAGTGGTAGACGTGTCTGGTGGTAGGTCATTTGGGTTGGGTCTTCACAACACTGATGGGGATTTTGATAACCTTGTTACTACTCTTCCTAGGCTAAATGCTCTAAATCAATGCAATCTTCTAGGCTTCAACTTAGTAGTCAAAAGAAATGATGACATTACTATTAAAATCCTTGAACCTTAGATCTCTAATGCTTGTCCACCCTGAATTGATTGACCTTACACTCCAAAGAAAACCCATGAACCTACTAGTCTTCTCCGACAACCATACCCTATCCTATTATTTGAATGTAGTTGAACCAATGGGCTCTTTCATTAGTAACAATAGTGAGAATATGAATGAAAAAGACATCAAGTATCTCAGTCACAAAAGTAAAAATAAAAATAAAAGTTTTGATGATGAAAACCACACTGTGGCGGTGTCAGAACAAATAAAAGTAAAAATAAAGGACACACCTAAGGGTGAAAACCTCTTTGAGGCACCTGAGGGTGAGATACTTGATATGTTTCCAAGTCACTTCCAAGAAAGGTCTTCAATATTGATTGAACCAACTCAACCAATAAATATTGGAAGTCAAGAGACACCACATATCAGCCACTTAGGTCAATCACTATCAGCAAAAGAGTTAAAAGATTTCAGCAACCTCTTTTTAGAGAAGAAGATCAACTTTGCGTGGACATACTCCGATATGCCAGGCCTAGATCCTAATTTCATCATCCATCATCTCTCTATTGCACCAAGAGTTAAACCAGTCAAGGAAAAACTTTGTAAGATGCATCCTCATCTGGCACTACTAGTCAAGGTTGAACTCGAAAAGCTACTCAAAGAAGGATTCATCAAAGCTATAGACTATGAAGAATGGATATCAAACATAGTACCTGTATCAAAGGTAGACAAATCTATTAGGGTTTGCATATACTTTAGGGATCTCAACAAAGCATGTTTCAAAGATGATTTTCCATTGCCTAACATTGATATGATAGTGGACATGACTGTTGGATATGAGATGTACTCATTAATGAATGGATTCTCTAGTTATAATCAAATCAAGATAGCTCCCGAGGATTAAGAAAAGACAACCTTCACATGTGCGTGGGGAACCTTCTACTGGAACGTTGTGCCATTTGGATAAAATAATGCAGGAGCAACTTACTAAAGAGTAATAACCATTATCTTGCATGATATGATGCACAAAAACATGGAAGATTATGTTGATGACACCCTAGTTAACCCATGAAGAGATTCATGCATATCTAAGAATTGGGCCTCATACTAGATAGAATGGAAAGATTCAAGCTCTAGCTAAATCCTAAAAAGTGTGCATCCAGAGTGACATCAAGGAAATTATTGTTAGATAATTCAAATAACAAGAAGACAACTGAGAGGGGGGGTGCATCAGTTGTCACAAATTACTAGAACTATTAGCAATTTAAAACTTTAATACCAAAACCCAAAACATTAATACCGGAATAGCAATTAAACCAACTAAGCATAAACAATAATCACAGAATAAAAACCATCCACATGACATTGAGATTTATACATGGAAAACCCAGTAAAGGGAAAAACCATGGTGGGAAGCCTACCCGCAGTTAGATAATACTTCTGCAATAAGTATGTGAATTACAGTTGAGGGGCCTACACTTCTAGGAAGGCCAACAACCTAGAGCACACTGCTCATCACAAAAGGAGCCTCACTAATTGCATAGAAATCCAAACTTCAATCCAGAGAAGTGTTGAACTGCAAAAGATAGCATCTCCTATGCCTGAGTATAGTTCTGATTAACCTCAATACCAAAGGACTAAATCATCTTACATAGACCCAATTCGATCTCCAATGATGGACCAAATCCTCTACCTAAATGATATTACATTATTCACACATTACATTCCTTGACCATGACCTTTAACATAACCATGATGATCTACAATGAGATCTTACATCTATATATACAAACCCTCGACCATAAAAAATTAGGTCGAACACTAGATAATAAACCAATTACATAATTACAAACCATGTTGCCCTTAGACCAACCAAATAATATCCAACACATGAGACATCCCAAAAACACATCGAGAGGTCCAATCCACATGGTACATTAAAGACGGTCCATAACCTAGATCAACCAAGACTCAATATCGGTCCACACACTACAACAATGATCTCCATCTGCCAAGTCTCGAACATGATCACCAACAACATCTTGAAACTCCATTAGAAGTTGCACCAACACCACTTATGCAATTCATCAAAGATCTTCATCAAAAACTTTGTCGATGAAACCCTCATCAGAACCAGAAACTAATCTTCTAAGCAAGAAGGATAGCATCCGATCACCAGACCAAAACCAACTGACCAAATATGAGCATGAGTATGATGAACAAGCCAATTCCATCACTAAACTATACCAGAGCCTACCGAATCATACCAGATCTAAAACAACTAGAATCCACTCAACCTACTAGGACTAGAAGGGTACCGATAAAGCATCCAAATAGCTAACGTTGGCATCAATGACAAAATATCAATGCAATACATAATCAATTCCACCAAATGTCCAACAATCTCCCCTTTTGGCATTGATGGCAATACTAGATGTGAAAAATATCTAAGTACCAAGAAATGCCAAACAAGTCTTCACCAATGGAAGACAACCAACAATCTCCCACATATAGCTCTAAATGTTAATATCTCTCCCCTTTACTTTTCCTATTCATATCGTCTCACCCTTTGAATTTTTCTTTTTCTTTCTTTGTCATTTTCACATCAATATCTCTCCCCCTTTGACATTAATGCCTTAAATCTGACAAAAATATCAAAGCAGAAACATAAACCACTAAATCACAAATCTGACTACTCCCTCTGAGAAGTAGCATTCCACATCAGTGCCAGAATGAATAGTATCTCTCATAATGCATGTTAGACTGATGCCAAACTGCATCAATCAAGTCTCTACCGAGGGGGTAGAAACTCCTAATCTACCTCTCAGGTACTCAAATGATTCCTTGGGAAAAGGTTTAGTGAAAATATCTACAATCTGCACTTTAGTGTTCACATAAACCATTCTACCTTCATTTTCTTCCACCTTTTCCTTTAGAAAGTTATACTTGATAGATATGTGCTTTGTTTTAGAATGAAATACCAGATTCTTTGATATATCAATAGAAGCAAAGTTATCACAATGAATAGCTATTGGTGCATCACAATCCACCTTTATATCCTTCAACATTTGCTTCATCCATAAAAATTGTGTACAATTAGTAGTAGCAACAACATACTCAGCTTCAGCAGTAGATAAATAAGTACATGACTATTTCTTGTTGATCCATGAAACCAACTTCTTTCCAAGAAAGAAAGATCCACCGGAAGTGCTTTTTTGGTCATCAATATCTCCAGCCCAATTAGCATATATATATTCACATAAAGTAAATTAATCATCCTTAGGGTACCAAAAACCATATTCTGATGTACCTTGCAAGTATCTAAAAATCCTTTTCACCACAATCTTATGATTTTTTCTAGGATCACTCTAAAATCTTGAAATAATACAAACAACATTCATAATGTCAGGCCTAGTTTGAGTCAAATTAAGCAGACCTCCAATCATAGATTTGTATCTTGTAGGATTTACTGGTGCAGAAACATGTTTTCTTGTCAATTTCTCACTTGTAACCATAGGAGTACTTACCAGTTTAGAATCTCCCATACCAAATTTCTTCAACAATTCCTTAGCATATTTAGTTTGACAGATGAAAATACCATTGTCAATCTGAGTAATTTGCAAACCTAAGAAAAATTTCATCTCACCAATCATAGACATCTCAAATCCTTTCTTCATATTCTTAGAAAATTTTGTGCATAACTTATCTTCACCTCCAAAAATAATGTCATCAACAAATACTTCAATAATCAGTATATCATCATCAGTGATCTTATAATATAAATTATTGTTAGCACTACCCTTAGTAAAACCAAGCTTCAAAAGATATTTATCCAACCTTGCATACCAGGCTCTAGGTGCTTGTTTCAATCCATATAAAGCTTTCCTTAACCTATAAACCATATCAATATCATCTGATAATGAAAAACCATCAGCTTGCTCAATATAAACTTTGTCCTCAAGATCCCCATTCAAAAATGCACATTTAACATCCATCTAATAAACCTTGTAGTTTTTATAAGTAGCATATGCAAGAAATAATCTTATAGCTTCAATCCTTGCTACAGGTGCAAAAGTCTCTCCATAATCAATTCCTTCCTTCTGATCCTCTAAATGATTCAATCTCACATACCTAGGAGTCTTCTAACTTTTTGTTCCTCTTCCATGTTCTTTAGTTACTATAGAAGTCTCTGATACTACCCGAGTAACTGGTTCAACACTTTATTCAGGTAAAGGTGCTACCTATTCAAATATAATCATTTCTACTATCGGTTCCTTCTCATAAACTCTGATTTGACTTCTGTTTAGCTTATCTACTTTGACATTAGCACTCTCCACAATTCTCTGCAATCTCTTGTTATAACATCTATACGCTTTTCTTTCATTAGAATAACCAAGAAATATGCCTTCATCACATCTATGATCAAATTTCCCAATGACATCATCTCTCTTGATATGACATTTACTCCCAAATTTTTTGAAATACTTAACTATAGGTGTATTGCCAAACCATAATTCATAAGGTGTCTTACCAATTTCTCCTTTGATATGTACTCTGTTGAATGTATAAACCATTGTGTTCACTACTTCTCTCCAGTAGTATGAGGTAGACTAGCTTCCATCATCATTGTTCTAGCAGCATCCAAGATAGTTATGTTCTTCCTTTCCACAACTCCATTTTGCTAAGGTGTCCAGGGAGAAGAAAATTATCTTCTTATACCATGCTTCTCACAAAAGTTATTAAATTCACCGAATTTGAATTCTCCACCATGATCTGACCTCAAACATTTAATCTTCAATCTTGTCTCAGTTTCCACTTTAGCCTTAAAGATTTTAAATTTTTCAAATGCTTCAGATTTATCTGTTAGAAAAGTAACCCACATCATTCCAGAATAATCATCAATGATTAGCATGAAATATCTATTAGCTTGAAAACTTTTAACTCTAGCAGGGCCACACAAATCAGTATGAATAAGATCAAGAACATCATTTGATTTATCTTGTATACTCCTAAAAGAGGTTCTAACATGTTTACCCATTTGACATTCTTTACATACCCGATTACAAGGCTTCATAATCTTAGGTATATCCCTAACTACCTTAGTTGAACTGATCTTCACAATGCAAGCAAAATTCACATGACATAGCCTTTTATGCCATAGCTAACTCTCATCAATCTATGTACTCAAACATGTCTTCTCACCAGAGTTCAAATAAAATATATTACCTTTTGTCTATGTACTAGTTGCAATCTCTAAACTAGATCTATTAATGATTTTGCATTTTCCATCCTTGAACTATAATTGATATCCCTTATCCACCAATTGTCCTACATTCAAAAGATTATGTCTTAAACCTTCAACATAATAAACATTGTCAGTATTGTTCTTACCATCTAATGATATAGTTCCTTTTCCTTTGATCATACATACTTTGTCATCTCCAAATCTAACTAGACTGCCATCAAATTCTTGCAAAGATAGAAACTTCCCTTTATCTACAATCATATGATGTGAACAACCACTATCAATTACCCATTCATCCTTGTCTTCAATTTTAGCAACAAGTGCCTTCCCTTCAGGTACATTCACTTCTAGTGTTGGATCATCTTCCTTGATAGCCAGGAACACCCATTCCTTCCCATTGTCGGAACCACTAGCAGAGTCTTCTATTGGTTCATCATCAGAATTAGTAATGCCTTCCTCATCCACTATGTAGCATGATTTGTCTTTGTTTTTCTTGTAGATGTACTTGTTCTAATATCCAATGTCAGGCTTATGATCTTCTAGGTCTTTCTTCAAATCTTGATTCCTTTCAGGACATCTAGAAGAAAAATAACCAATCTTATTACATGCAAAACATTTAAAAGGTGCTTTTCCTTCATACTTACTTCCTACCGAACCTTTAGGTACTCTTCCAGCAAATAGTGCTTCAAGTTGCTCAAACTCATCATCTTCTCTCTTCGTATCTTCTAATTCCTTTGCATACAAATCTTTCTAGTCTTGTTTATCAGTTGTAGATGTAGATGCATGAAAAGCAGGTTCAGACTTCACAGCTCTAGAAGGTCCAAATTCTTCAAGCTCAAAAGCAGATAGTTTCCCAACCAAAGTATCTCTATTGATAGATATATTAGTCATTGTTATCAACTCATTAATAGCAGTAGCCTTCATTCTGTAAGCCAGTGGTAGGGCTCTCAGGACTTTAGAAACAATTTAATCTTTGTTGAGAGTTCCACCAAAACATTGAGTTCTCATAACAATCTCATTTACCCTTTCCATGAATGCCGTAATCCTTTCATTTTCTTCCATCTTCAGGTTTTCATATCTCACTCGATAACCATCAAGTTTAACAATCTTTACTATAGGGTCACCTTCATTAAGAGTCTCCAACTTATCCCATATAGCCTTTCTAGATGATTTATCAATTAATCCCATTATTTGCTGATTAGAAAGTGCACACAAGAGGGCTTCTCTTTCTATCCAGGTTTTTCAGAGGAAGTTTGCCAAATCTCAGATTATAAGGTGTGACATGATTCTATGTGATCTCCCAAATCTCCTTGCCAAGACATCTCAGATGAGTCTCCATCTAAATCTTTCATACTATGTAATTTGTTCCATCAAGCCTCAGAATATCCCTCTAAAAGATAGCTACAGAAGAACTGGATGAACTTGAATTGTTAGTCGCCATAGGATCTTCCTCAAGCAGTTAATATTTCTATAGAGAGGACCAAAGCTCCGATACCAATTGTGAGACAGTTCAAATAATCGTAAGACAACTGAGAGGGGGAAGGATGAATTAGTTGTCACAGATTACTGGAACTATTAGCAATTTAAAACTTTAATACCAGAACCTAAAACACTAATACCAAAATAACAATAAAAACCATCCACATGACACCAAGATTTATATGTGGAAAACTTGATAAAGGGAAAAACCATGGTGGGAAGCCTACCTATAGTTAGATAATACTTTTGTAGTAAATATGTGAATTACAATTGAGGGGCTTGTGCTTGTAGGAAGGCCAACAACCTAGATCGCATTGCTCATCACAAAAGGAGCCTCAATAATTGCATAGAAATCCACACTATAATCTAGAGAAGTGTTTAACTACAAAAGATAGCATATCCTATGCCTGGGTATAGTTCCAGTTAAGCTCAATACTAGAGGAATAAATCCTCTTACATAAACCCAATTCGATCTCCAATGATCAATCAAATCCTCTGCCTAAATGATATTACATTATTCACACATTACATTCCTTGACCATGACCTCTAACATAACCATGATGATCTACAATGAGATCTTACATCTATATATACAAAACCTCGACCATAAACAATTAGGTTGGCCACCAAATAATAAACCAATTACATAATTACAAACCATGTTGGCCTTAGACCAAACAAATAATATCCAACACATAAGACATCCCAAAAACACATCGAGAGGTCCAATCTACAAGTTACATTAAAGTCGGTCCATAACCTAGATCAACTAGGACCCAATATAGGTCCACAAGCTATAGAAATGATCTCCATCTGCCAAGTCTCGAACATGATCATTAACAACATCTTGAAACTCCACTAGAAGCTGCACCAACACCACTTATGTAATTCATTAAAGATCTTCATCAAAAGCTTTGTCGATGAAACCATCATTGGAACTAGAAACTAAGCTTCTAAGCAAGTATAATAGCATCTAATCACTAGACCAAAACCAACTGATTGAATATGAGCATGAGTATCATGAACAAGACAATTCCATCACCAAACTATACCGAAGCCTACCAGATCATGCTAGATCCAAAACAGCCAAAATCCACTCAACCTACCAAGACTAGAAGGGTGTCGGTAAAGCATCCAAACAACTAGTGCTTGAATAAATGACAAAACATCAATGCAACACATAATCAATTCCACCAAATGTCCAACAATTGCTTTGTTACATCATTTCAAAGAAAGGAATTAAGGTTGATCCCGAGAAGGTGCATGGAATAATGGAAATACCTCCACCCAGGAACATCAGTCAAATGAGGACACTGTAAGGACATCTACAATCAATTAGATGCTTTATATCCCAGCTAGCAGACAAACCTCAACCTTTCACAAAAGCATTAAGGAAAGGAGTAACATACAACTGGGATGAGGAATGTGAGGAACATCTTCAACAAATCAAAGAATATCTTTCCAATCTACCTATTCTAATGTAGCTTATTCATGGCAAACCATTAATTATGTACATTTCAACTACTGAGACATTGCTGGGGGCACTCCTTGCTCAACAGGATGAAAACAATAAGGAAACAGATATATACTACATCAGTCAAACACTGGTATTATATTAGAAAAATTATTCAATAATTGAGAAAGCTTGCTTAATAGTGGTATTTACATCACAAAACCTAAGACACTACATGTTAGCTCACTCCATCAAGTTAACAACTAATATTGATCCACTAAAATATCTTCTCAGTAAAGCTACCCTCACCGGTAGACTAGCTAAATGGATCATGGTGTTGATAGAATTTGATATTGAATATGTGGAAAGGAAAGCTATAAAAGGGTAGGCCATAGTAGATCAACTTGCAGATGCTCCTCTAGAAGATGATCAACCCTTAAACATCAAAAATCCAAACAAATCAATTTTGCATCTCATTCAGAGATCCTGGAAGATGTTCTTTGATGGATCTTTCACCCATTAGGGGTCAAGAGTTGGAATTATTTTCATTACTCCTCATAAATACTCCATAACAAAGGCGTACAAGTTACTCTTTCCTTGTACAAATAACATTGCTGAATATGAAGCCTTGGTAAATGGGATTAAGCTAACACTTGAGTGGAATGTCACATAAATACACATATATGGTGACTCTCAGTTGGTGATCAATCAAATCAATGACCTATATCAGACCAGAGATGAAAAGATAATGCCTTATAAAAGAATGGTGGACTACTTCAAGAAATACTTTGTGTTCATCTCATTTGAGAAAATTCCAAGGTCAGTAAATAGAGCAGTAGATGCTATAGCAACATTGGCATCAATTCCACAACTACAAGAGCTAGAGTTCTGCTATGAATTTCTTGTGGAAGAGATTTTCTACCCTACATGTGACTCCCCTGACTCGTAGATGGTTTGCACCATTATTGGACAAGACTCATCCCGATACAACCATATCTATTCCTATCTCTAAGACCAAGCTATCCCAGTAAATTTCACCCATAATGAAAAGATTAACCTAATCCATAATGCCTCTCATTATGTCATCATTGCTAATGATCTGTATAGGCGAGGGTTAGATGGTGCCTTGCTTAGGTGTTTAGAATCAGAAGAGTCTCAACAAGAACTATCTAAAGTCCATGATGGTATTTGTGGATCTCATTCAAATGGCTTAATATTATCACGTAAATTGCTAAGGGCTAGCTACTACTGGCCTGATATGGAAAAGGATGCTTTTAGATATGCTAAGATGCGTTAAAAATGTCAGTTACATGGTAATCTCATACATGTGCCGATAAGGGAACTCATTCCCTTTCTAACACATTGGCCATTTCAACAATAGGATTTTGATTTGGTTGGTCAAATTTATCTAGCTTCTTCAAATGGACATAAATTCATCATTACTACTACTAAGTACTTCACAAAGCGGGTCGAAGTGGTTCCGCTCATCAAAGCAATCAGAAAACAAGTAGCCATGTTCATTTTGAATCATATAATCTACCAGTATGGGATTCCCTCTTCAATCATCACTGATAATGGGGTGCAATTCAAAAATAAGGACATAACTGAGCTATGTGACAAATTCAAGATCAAATAGCACTGGTCCTCTGTATATTACCCTCAAGGTAATGGACATGTTGAAGCATCCAATAAAATGATGTTGAGAATCTTGCATCATACAGTGAACAAATCTAGAAAGGATTGGCATCTGCAGATCAGTCCTGCACTATGGGCTTATCGAACAAGCATCAAAACTCCTACTAGTGCTACTCCTTTTTCTTTAGTACATGGGATTGAAGTAGTCATTCCTATAGAAGTGGAAATCCCATCTTTGAGAGTTTCCTTGCAAAATCTAATCATCAATGAAGACTAGAGAGTATCCAGCTTACACAAACTCGAGTTTCTTGATGAACATCGAGAAGTAGTGTTCAATCACTTAAGAGCTTATCAGCAAATAATGTCTAGAGGATATAACAAAAAGGTTCGATATAGAGAATTTCAGGTTAGTGACCTTGTCCTAAGATAAAATCCAAAGAATCAGAAAGACCAAGAATAAAAAGGGATGTTTGAACCCAACTGGCTGGGTCCCTACATTGTTATGATAAACTTTGGCTTAGGTGCCTATATTCTCTCTACATCATAAGGATAACAACTCCGAGAGCCCATCGACACCATCCATCTGAAGAAATTCTACACCTAAAGTATTATTAAGCTCCAGCTACTCTGTATAGATAAAAGTCTTGAGAAAAAAAAAAGAAAGAAAGATCTCTACCAAGAAGGTGAAAAATTAGTAAACAAGTGCCTCTTGTACTCATAGGTGCTCCCTCTATCAACGTAACTTTTCCATTCCCTTCTTTCATTCCCTACTTTCCTACTTTATTTTGCTTGTGCAGTCACTTTCATGACCCCCCTTGGTTCTCTTTAGAACCCTCATGGTTTGCAATCGATCAACATCATAGTCCTTAGGAACTTTAATCTTAAAGCCCTAGCAGCTCAACCAAGCCATCCTTGTGTCAATCAAGTTTGGATCATTCACTCTAAGTCAGTCATCTATCTCCTACCTTATACAAAGTTTTGATCACTGGCACCCTATCAAACATGCAAAACAAGAACAACTGAAAACAACTCAAACTGCTTGAGCTATGTTTTTCTTTGTTTTCTACTTGTGGATGTGATTTCGATGATTTGAATATATCCTATAAACTAAGTGTCTATGATAAGAGCCTTCGCATTAAGGTGAAATGGCCTCACATATCTCGACTCTATTTATATGCATGCTCCAATGAGGTCAGAACTATTTCCTTATCTATTTTAAGTGTCTATTATGTTTGGATGCAAGAAGCGTTCAAGTCATCTTGGCCTCCTTTTCCCTTGGTGCTTATGTTTGACTGTTATATCAAAAAGGACAAGACATTGAGGTCATCATGTCTCTTTGTGTCTTGATGCTTATGTCTATTTCCTATATTTAATGCTCAATGATGATAAGAAAGAGAATCAAAATCTAGTGACTAGGTCCTAGTTGCATCTTCTGCATTCATGTTAAGTTTCATGCATTGCATGGTGAATCTGGCATACTAACAATGATTTTGTTCTTCTTCACCTGGAGCTTGAATTTAAATCAACCTTCTCTTCATGGCTAAGTGGTCAAATGGATCATTCTCATCACAATGATCGAGCACCTATGTTATCATCATTCCTACATGAGATATTAGCTGCATACATGTCATAATAGGTTCATACATGCACATCATAATCATTTGCATTCATATAATTACATAATAAATAAATAAATAAATAAAAAGAAAACACAAAAACACACATGCATAGCATTCACATTTTGTATTATCATATTCATCTATTAGATCATTTATTTGCATATGAAAAGAAACAACAACATTCATGATCATCATCATAGCACACATTCATACTAGAAAAGGATTGCATACATGTAGAGCATCATATAACATAAAGCATAATAGAACATCTCAAGAAATCACATCAATAAACACAAGTGCAATAAGATCAATAATCAACAGGTCATATATATCATCTCAATGTCATCGGGGTACAATAATCTCAAAAATCTATCAAAATCGGAGCAAGAATCATTTATGGCTACAAAACTAGGCTATACAACAAAATCAAGAGCCATGTCCAAAAACTAACTATAACCCTCTCCCTCATCACTTGGTGGAGGAGGAGGTTCTTGCTGAGTTCCACCATCATCGACCCTAGGTTCCCAAGCTCCCTCCAATCTAGCCATATACTACAAGTAGGGGATCACCTGCTCACCAACAGGAATAGCCACATAATATGCTGCCCTGTTTGACTGATGTAGAGCCTCACACTATGACACTGCTAGCGTGTCCCTAGAAGGTTTTAAAATATTCAAATAAAGGAGGTGAAAATGACTTGAAAATGACCCCTCCAGACCTTATATAGTCAAAACCCTAATTTTCAACTTTCTCCGATTGGCATGAAAACTATACCCTTGGTTAATTTGACTGTCTTGATTCCATTTTCGGGATCGAAATTGAAATCCGAGATCATCTTCCTAGTCAATTTTGCAAAGTTGTGACCAATTAGAACTTTCATCAAATGCTCATTCTTTTCTTCAATTTGCACTCAATTTCTCATCAATCAATGCTAAATCTTTAAATGACCCTCTCAATCATTCTTTGCGCTCAAATCATTAATTGCTTAATCTTTTTATCAAATTTCTTGAAATCACTATGCAACCTGTCGATCTTTCAATTTCGCTCCTGTAGGGGCATACTGATGAAATCATCATCATCAGTGATCACATTGTCAAAGTTCAGAATTTATTTGAAAATCTTCATTACAAGTTGATCAACTAATCTTTACCAATCATCAAACAAGACCATATCGCTAGGGGAATCTCAGCTTCATTGCTTCATATCAAGTTGAGATTTCTTGATAATCTGAATCAAATCAATCCCTAGGGGCATATCAGTTTTGTAACATCAAATCAAGCTGACATTGTCTTCATTTGAATCAGTCTCTTAACGTTAATTAGTTTCATCGCTTTTCATCAATCTAGTTTATTGTTTAAACTTAATCAAGGGTTTAAAGAGTATCTTTGTTCACACGCTCAATCTAACTAGGTGTTCAGTTTCATTGCATCAAATCAAGTTTCATAGTTTATTTTCGCTCATCGTGTCTTGATCCATCAAGTTCAGGATCATTTTGATCTTCATTCACTATTTCTAGTTCAATCAATTTCTAGATCAGTAAGATCCACTTCTTGATCCATCAAGTTCAAGTTCGGTATCTTTTCTCTTCATCTATCCTAGTTCAATAAAGTTTGGCATCGGTATCACTTTCAATCAATTTGTTCAATTTCATCACTTCAAAACAAACTGAATACCTCACTCTTCATCTAGTTTGTGATCAATCAAGTTTAGAACTGGTATCTCCTAGACATCAATTGTTATTTGAATCAATGCACTGCTCGCACATCAATTCAAAGAGGGGCAAATGTAATACCCTAAAAATGGTCATCCAAAACCACGGGCCCCTAATCTCGACTAATGTGCTTAAATTCAATAAAATTCATCAAGCTTCTGAATCAAATAATCAATTTAAATCAACCATGAGAGCCTGATTAATTAATTACTAAGGTATAAAAATGCAACATGGAAGTTACATTTAATTAAATTCTCATTTAATTAATTGATCAAATTCAAAATTCAAAATAGAAAATCTTTTTAAAATCAAATATCTCATTTACTGAATTAAATATCATTTGCATGTTTAATAAATAAATAAAAATTGCCATAAATATTCAAAAAAAGGAAACAAATCAAGAAAGAGGAATTATTTTGAAAAATAAATTGGAAAATATGAGCACAAAATTCAAAAAAGGAAACAAATCGATTGAACTCAAGAAAAATGGAAACAATCTGAGTTGCTAATTTGAACTCAATCTTATCTCTCCAAAATGGAATTAAATTGTCCAATCAAAGAATTTCACTTGAATTATGCTTCCTTTGAATTGATCTCAACCATTTATTAAAGACCAATCCTAACATTTGGTCTCCCTCATGATTTTCCTATAAATTCAGGCTCTCATTCTTTAATCATCATCCAAGAATTTTACATCGTTATTATGCTAATATTGTGTTGTAGTTTATCGAGGAAATTTTAAAGAATCTTTGCATATTTAATTAATCAATAAAATTAGTTTTCATTTAGGTTTGATTTAATCTTATAATCATTTACAATTCTAGTTCATTAGCTTAAATTCATTTCTCTTCTCTAGATTCAAGTTCTTGCATATAACCTATCTTAGCTTCATTTAGAGCTTTGATCATTTAGCCTGATAATCTCATTTCTCTTAATCAATTAATATTGCATTCACCTAGTTGCATGCATTTAAAAATCCTTCATTTGAGTGTAGTCTAGTCACTCGATAGCTTAGCAATCTGAGAGCAATCCACACTTGCACTTTCTAGGAGGCAATAAGCCAACTTGCAATGGATTTGATTTTGTTTGTTTTTATTAACTAACCCTTGAAAATAATGGTTTATTAAAGTGTTTATGCCCTTGCAGGTTCCCCAAATTTCACACACATAGCTCCAAGCCTGAAGAGATTGAATTGACCCTAGGCTGGCATCTCTATGTGACCACTTGAACTATAGAAGTGGATATCACTTGCAGAGGATAAAGAAGATGGGATCAAGTCTTCAAACCATGGATTTGGTGGTTTGAAATCTTACCTTGTAGGTCTCAAGGACAACTGAGAGGGGGGGGGGGGTGAATCAGTTGTCTAATAAATTCAAACCAAAATCTTATTAACCAACTTTAATGCTTATACCGGTAAGACAGTTAAGTATGCCAGTAAATAGTGTTAACAGAAAATTGCTATATTGATAAGAATTAATGCATGAAACATAAACATAAAGTCATCCACAACACATGACACAAATATTTGTACGTGGAAACCCTGTAAGGGGAAAAACCATGGTGTGAAACCTTACCCACAATCAGATGATACTACTACAGATAGTAAGTGTACAAGAGGGGTCTACACATGCAGAAAGGCCAACAGCCTAGAGCTCACTACTCAAACACAAATGGGAGTCACACTGACTACAGCTGGATGGTTAAATCCAATAACAATGTACTGCACAAAATAGCATCTTCATATGCTAGATTCAGTACCGGTGTAATGCTGATATGCTTCTAAAAAAACCTAACTTCACCTTCAAATGATGTCTTCGTGTATATCTCTGCTTGATCTCGCATATACCCTTCCTTAAATCTTTTTCGCATTCCACATCTGATCTTATAAATAAGATCTTATATTTATACCATACCCTAAGACCAATTTTAGTAGGTCGGCTCTACAAGATATTACAATAAAAACATTTTACAAATAATACAATATCCGATGCAATAACCGATTAAACATGTCAGCTCAATGCATTTACAACAATAATAAATCATCTCCATAGCGTGCCATGCTGATCTGGAAAAGATAAACCTGGACCTATTTGTTGGTAAAAGCAAATATGCAAATAAGAATATACCAATGATATTACTTCAAGGAAAAGTGTCCACATGATGTCTTCGACATTACCAAGTGTCTTCCATGTCATTGCAGGTACTGGTGAACATTATATCCTACTGGTTAACCATATACCGGTGATTGTTTGAATAGTTTACTGATTGTCGGTGAACGTTGCTGGATCTCCAAAGTAGGTGTATTTAGCAGGTGTTGACATGAATGACAAAACCATACCAAAATACCAACAATCTCCCCCTTTGGCATTGATGGCAACACAAGATGGAAAAGCCATCAAAGTGCCAAAATAGAAATGCCAAGTACAAAAACCAATTCTCCCCTGGGAGTAATATGTGTTTATACAAAGATTTATTTACAATACCAATCTCTCCTCAAAAAGATAATGCATTTTTCCATATATTTTTTCTTAATGTTTTTCCATATATCTCTCCCCCTTTGACTTCAAATGCCAAAGTCACAAAAAGGTCAAGTTCATACAAAATACCAACCAATTCAATATACCAACTACTCCCCCTGAGAAGTAGCTTCCTCATCAAATACCGGAATAAAAGATTTGTCCATTTAATTCTGCCAGTTGATGACAATCATCAACTATCTAAGTCTCTACCAATGGAGGTAAGACTCCGAGCTGATCTTTGAGATACTCAAAAGTTTCCTTAGGCAAAGGTTTTGTAAAAATATCTGCAAGCTGTTCTTTAGTATTCACATAAACTAGTTTTATTTCTTTTTCTTCATCTTTTTCCCTTAGAAAATTTAGTTTGATAGAAACATGTTTTGTTTTAGAATGTAATATTGGATTCTTAGATATATCAATTGCTGTAGTGTTATCACAATATATAGTAATAGGTTCCTTGCATTTTACCTTTATATCTTTCAACATTTGCTTAAGCCAAAGTACCTGTGTATAGTTTGTTGCTGCTGCAACATATTCTGATTCTATTGTTGATAAAGATGTACAACTTTGTTTCTTACTTAACCAAGAAACTAATCTCTTTCCAAGAAAGAATGCTCCTCCAATGGTGCTCTTTCTATCATCCACATCTCCTGCCCACTTTGCATCTATGTATGCATATAGATAAAAAAATTCATCTTTAGGATACCATAATCCAAGATTTGTTGTGCCTTGTAAGTACCAGAAAATCCTTTTTACTACTGATTCATGATTTTCCTTGGGATTACTCTGAAATCTAGAAACTATACATACTGCATTCATAATATTAGGTCTAGTTTGTTTCAAATACAGTAAACCTCCTATCATAGATTTGTATCTAGTTGGATTAACAGGTGTAGATTCATCCCTTTGAGATAATTTGTCATTTGTAGTCATAGGTGTGCTTACTGGTTTAGAGTTCTCCATCCCAAATTTCTTGAGTAGTTCTTTCAAGTACTTAGATTGACTCAAAAAAATGCCTTTATTAATCTATAAAATCTGCAATCCTAAAAAGAATTTTATTTCTCCAATCATAGATATTTCAAATTCATGTTGCATTTTAAGAGAAAATTCTTTACATAATCCATCTTCTCTTCCAAAGATTATATCATCAACAAATACTTCCATAATCAAAATTTCATCATTAGTTACTTTGTAATATAAATTGCTATCTGCATTTCCTTTAGTAAAACCAATTTTTAAAAGATACTTATCCAATCTTGCATACTAGGTTCTTGGAGCTTGTTTTAGTCCATATAGAGCTTTTCTTAATCTACAAACCATATCATTGTTATCTGTCAAAGAAAATCCATCAGGTTGTTCAATATAGACTTCCTCTTCAAGATCTCCATTCAAAAATGCACATTTAATATCCATTTGATAAACTTTGTAATCCTTGTGAGCTGCAAAGGCCAAGAATAATCTAACTGCCTCAATTCCGGCTACCGGTGCAAAGGTTTCATTGTAATCAACTCCTTCTTTCTAAGAATATCCCTTACACACTAGTCTTGCTTTATTCCTAACAACCTTACCATCTTCATTGATTTTGTTTCTAAATACCCATTTGGTTCCAATTACATTTTTATTTTCAGGCCGGGGAACTAATGTCCAAGTATTATTTTTCTCAATTTGTCCTAATTCTTCTTCCATAGCTTTAATCCAAAATTTATCTTCACATGCCTCATTGATAGATAATGGTTCAATTTGAGAAATAAGACATACCTCTTCATTTGCCAATCTTCCTCTTGTCATGACTCCTTTAAATTTGCTTCCAACTATTTGATCTTCAGAATGATTCAGTCTTACATACTGGGGTGTCTTAGTCTATTGTTGTTCTTCAATTACTATGGTATCCTCTGATGATACTAGGGTAACTGGATCATCATTCTGTACTAGTGGATTTACTATTGGTTCATTTTTCATAATTTCTATTACCGGTTCAGAGTCTATATACCTTGAAGTTCCTCTGAATTGTTCATCAATTTTTACATTTGTACTCTCAACAATTTTCTGTAATCTTTTATTAAAGCATCTATAATATTTACTCTTACATGAATAACCAAGAAATATTCCTTCATCACTTCTAGGATCAAACTTGCGAATATACTCATCTCTTCTAATATAACATTTACTTCCAAAAATTCTAAAATACTTAAGAGTAGGATTATTACCAAACCATAGTTCATGAGGGGTCTTACCGGTTTCACCTTTGATGTGAACTTTGTTGAATGTATAGACAGTAGTGCTTACTGCCTCTCTCCAGTACACATGTGGTAGATTTGCTTCTGATAACATACTTCTTGCTGCATCCAAAATAGTTATGTTTTTCCTTTCAACAACTCCATTCTGTTGAGGTGTCCGAGGTGCTGATAACTGTCTTTTGATTCCATTTACTTCATAGGATGTATTAAAATCTCTAGATGTGAATTCTCCTCCTTGGTCTGATCTTAAACATTTAATTTTCTTACCGGTTTCATTTTCAACCATTTCTTTGAACAGTTTGAACTTCCCAAGTGCTTCTCATTTTTCTCTGAGAAAAGTAACGCAACACATTCTAGAATAATCATCAATAATTAGCATGAAATATCTATCACCTTCTAAGCTTTTAGTTCTATCCGGACCACATAAATCAGTGTGAATTAAATCAAGAGCATTATTGGATTTTTCTAGAATACTTTTGAAACTAGCTCTAACTTGTTTTCCAAATTGACATTCCTTGCAAATTATATTCTGAGGTTTCACAATTTTAGGTAGATCTCTAACTGCCTTAGAAGTGCTGATTTTTACCATGCAATCAAAATTTACATGACATAGTCTTTTATGCCATAGCCAACTTTCATCTATATGAGCAATTAAGCATGCCTTTTCACTATTATTCAAATGAAAGATATTACCTCTAGTCTGATTACCGGTTGCAATTTCCAAACCAGTTCTATTCATTATTTTGCATTTTCCATTTTTAAATTGTAACTGAAAACCTTTCTCAACTAATTGACCAACACTTAAAAGATTATGTTTTAATCCTTCAACATAGTAAACATTGTCAATGTTATGTTTACCATCAAGAGATATTGAACCCTTACCTTTGATTGAACAGGCTTTGTTATCTCTGAATCATACTAAACCTCCATTGTATTCTTGAAAGTTCAAGAATTTGCCTTTGTCTCCAGTCATGTGATGTGAGCATCCTAAGTCAATAATCCATTCATCCTTTGATTCAACTTTAGCTGCTAGGGCTTGTTCTATCGATGGAGCAATAGGTACCGGTTGATCTTCTATTATAGCAACAAAGACCCATCTATTGTCTACTGGATCCTCATCAGAATCATCAGTCACACCTTCATCAGCAATGTAACAAGATTTATCTTTGTTTTTCTTAAATCTATATCTCTGATATTCAGGATTAGGTCTATATGTCCTTCTACCTTCTTCTCTTAGTCTAGCATGTCTATCGGGGCATCTTGAAGCCATATGACCAATCTTGTTGCAGTTGAAACATTTAAAGGGTGCTTTACCTTCATACTTACTTCCAATTGGACCTTTTGGCATTTTTCTTGCAAATAGTGCTTCAAGTTCTTCAAGCTCTTCATTCTCCTTCCTGGTTTCTTCAAGTTCTCTTGCATAAAAGGCTCTCCAGTCTGATTTGTCAAAAGATGGAGCAAATGATGTTGATGCTTTGAAGGCCAAATCAGTTTTTATAGTAGCAACAGGACCAAATTCCTCAATTTCAAAAGCTGAAAGTTTTCCAATCAATGTATCCCTAATTACTGATGTATTAGGCATTGTTCTCAACTCATTAATAGTAGTAACCTTCATTTTATATGCTGGTGGCAAACCTCTTAAGATTTTTCAAAAACTTTCATCTTCACTCAAGGTTCCTCCACAACATTTGATACCTAAAACAATTTCATTTACTCTTTCCATAAAAGCAGAAATTCTTTCATCTTCTTCCATTTTCAGATGTTCATACCTGACTCAGAAGCTTTCAAGTTTTGCAATTTTGACTATGGAATCCCCTTCATTCAGTGTTTCCAAATGATCCCAAATAGCTTTTTCAGTAGATCTATCTGATAATCCCATGATTTATTGATCTGATAATGCACTCAAAAGTGCTTCTCTTACTTTGCAATCATTTTCTTCATCTTTAGCTAAAGTAATAGGAGCAGGTTGACCAACTATAGCAGTAGTATAACCATTCTTAGTAACTTCCCAGATGTCTGTACCAATGCAATTCAGATGTGTCTCCATTCTAATTTTCCATATTCCATAGTTGTTTCCATCAAGTTTAGGACTATCCTTTCTGAAATAATTAGTAGACATTGGATCTCCTCAAGTTGTTAAACTTCCACAAAAAGAGGACTAAGCTCTGATACCAATTGTAGGTCCTGGGGACAACTGAGAGGGGGGGGGTGAATCAGTTGTCTAATAAATTCAAACCAAAATCTTATTAACCAACTTTAATGCTTAGTACTGGTAAGACAGTTAAATATGTCGGTAAATAGTGTTAACAGAAAATTGCTATACTGGTAAGAATTAATGCATGAAACATAAACATAAAGTCATCCACAACACATGACACAAATATTTGTACATGGAAACCCTGTAAGGGGAAAAACCATGGTGGGAAACCTTACCAACAATCAGATGATACTACTGTAGATAGTAAGTGTACAAGAGGGGTTTGCACATGTAGAAAGGCCAACAGCCTAGAGCTCACTGCTCAAACACAAATGGGAGTCACACTGACTATAGTTGGATGGTTAAATCCAATAAGAATGTACTGCACAAAATAGCATCTTCATATGTTGGATTCAGTACCAGTGTAATGCTGATATGCTTCTACAAAAACCTAACTTCACCTTCAAATGATGTCTTCGTGTATATCTTTGCTTGATCTCGCATATACCCTTCCTTAAATCTTTTTCGCATTCCACATCTGATCTTATAAATAAGATCTTATATTTATACCATACCCTAAGACCAATTTTAGTAGGTCGGCTCTGCAAGATATTACAATAAAAACATTTTACAAATAATACAATATCCGATGCAATAATCAATTAAACATGTCAGCTTAATGCATTTACAACAATAATAAATCATCTCCATAGCATGCCATGTTGATCTGCAAAAGATAAACCAACTAGTGTAACCCTAGATAACCTGGACCTATTTGCCGGTAAAAGCAAATATGCAAATAAGAATATACCAATGATATTATTTCAACAAAAAGTGTCCACATGATGTCTTCGACATTACCAAGTGTCTTCCATGTCATTGTAGGTATCGATGAACATTATATCCTGTCAGTTAACCATATACCGGTGATTGTTTGAACAGTTTACCGATTGCCGGTGAACGTTGCTGGATCTCCAAAGTAGGTGTATTTAGCAGGTGTTGACATCAATGACAAAACCATGCCAAAATACCAACATACCCCACCTTTTATAAGTGTTAGTTTAGTCAGGGACTAATACAAGGAGTACTTTCTTTGTAAATTAGGCCTAATTGGGTTAATTGGGGCTGGAAGGATAGTAAGGGTACAAACCTTTCAACTTGTGGTTAGAGTCTAAGCCTTTGGGGAATTGTGTAAATAGATAAAGGGTATTTGAATCTACCTTTAGTTTTTCTTTTCCTTTGGAATTTTGTTAATTTGTGTTCGGAGAACTCAATTGGTAGGGCTACTAGGCTACAAGTAGGGCTACTATATAATAGGACAATTGTGAGACAAGTATTCCCTAGCACATATGATAGACAGATCTTATGGGTGTTTTGTGTTGGTTGGACCACCAATAGAAAAAATCCAATAGGTTTCCATTCCACCGGTATTGAAAGATTTTCTATCATTCACACAAGGGTAGAGTGTTTTCATCATACCAGCATTGGTAGATACTAAACTGGTATGGATCTAGTCACACAAATTGTTGTGTAAGTTGAGTATTTGGTAGGTGTGTTGTTCACATCTTGAAAAAAAAACTTTTTTTGGACATAGTAGTTGTGGGTGAGAGAAGGTTTTCACCTAGTTTGTTGCCTGGCTCTATGTCATATTTGTATCAGAGTGTGAGTTGGTTCACTTGGAGAAAGTGATTTGTGGTGTATGTTCATGGAATGAAGTGAGGGAGAGGATAGAATAATGCCTCCTAATAGTATGTCTCAAGATGCCATCAAGAAGTTGTTTGAAGAGATGTTTGAAAACAAAGTGAGGGAGTTAGAGAAGGCCAAAGGCAAAGGAAAAGAGGGTGAATGTGACTCTGATGAAGAAGAAGAACAAGGGGGAGAAGAATAGACCCCAAGGTAGGAAGATGAGTTATCTATAGATCAGAGAGAATTTGTTGAGGTCCTAAAGTCCATTAACAGAGAATCCTCATTAGGTAAAGATGACATCCCTATGTTTAGTGGAAAAATGAATGCAGAAGAAGTGATGGATTGGATTGAGGTATTGAACAACCATTTTGAATGCAAAGAGACCCCTGAGAATAAGAAGGTTATCTTTTCTAAGTCCAAGATGAAAGGAGTATAACTCACTTGGTGGAATTACCTCCAAGGCGAGAGGGTGAAGGAAGGTAGAGGTATGATAACTTCATGGCATAGAATGTTGGCGAAAGTGAAGGCGCAATTCATCTCGGTAGACTATGAAGTCCAATTCTACAAGAAGTTGCAAGGTTTGAGGCTAAAATACCTTGATGTGAGTACATATACCAAGGATTCCCATAGATTGAGTCTAAGGACCAAACACCATGAGGGAGAACCAGAGAAAGTAACAAGATATCTTAGTGGATTGAAATATAGTATCCAAGATGAGATCAGGATACTAGCACCAGAGACAGTGAACAAGTGCTTTCAAATAGCACTAAGAGAATAGGAAAAGCTAAAGAGAAAGAATGATCAAAATAATAGAGGTAGAGGGGGCAGAAACTTTTGAGGTAGAGGCTCTATAAATGGTAAAGGATAGAGTCCCAGGCCACAAGGAAAGGCTAATCAAGAAAGTGAGCATAGATACGGTAAAACAAGAGGGGGTTTCAGAGGAAGAATACCCAACCATAGAGGTAGATTTGGTGGAATAATCTCAGAGCCTTTCAGATGCTACAAGTACAATCAAGTAGGTCATACCATAGCTAAGTGCCCTGAGAAGACCATATCAAGCTCCCAAGGAGAGAGGAGAACACATTTGGTTCAAGACATTGATAATTAGAGTTTCACCTAATTCATACGGACTTCTAGAGAGAGGAGAAGCTTTGATGATGAGGAGAACATTGTTGAAGGTACAGAGCAATACTAAACCTCCACAAAGGAAGACACTCTTCTGGACCACATGCAAAGAAGGAGGCAAGGTATGTAAGGTTATAATAGATTCAAGTTCAACTAAAAATTTAGTATCCTTAGAAATGGTAGAGAAACTAAAATTGAGAAGAATTCCTCATCCATTTCCATATAATTTTTTTTGGCTTACTAAAGGAAAATAGACCTTGGTAGAAGAGAAATCATGGGTTCAATTTTAGATAAGACCATACAAAGGCAAAATTTTGTTTGATATTGTTGAGATGGATGCATGTCATCTTCTTTTTGGGAGACCATGGCAATATGACCTCAAGGGCCATCATGATGGACACAAAAACACCTACTCCATCACCAAAGATGAAAAGATGATTGAATTGATATCCCTACCTGATAAAAGTGAGGAATAGAAGGAGAAGGAGGCTAAGATCATGATCATGGAAGGAAAAGAGTTCCTCAAGGCAATCAAGGAAGAGGGAACACATTGTTTTGCAGTGATGTCAGTACCAAGGCAAGAAGAAGATCCCATTTTAGATGGTAAGGTAGAAAAGGAAAGGGTGACAGTCCCTGAGGAGGTGGAGGAAATGTTGAGAAAATACAAGGACATAGTTATATATTAGTTTCCAAGAACCCTACCACCAATAAGGGAGATAAGCCATTGCATTGATTTCATTCCCGGTACCACCTTACCAAACAAGCCAGCCTACAAAACTCTGCAAAAAAATGAGGATGTTGCAAGGAAGATCCAAGAGTTGCTTGATAAAGGTTTGATAGGGAAGAGCTTGAGCCCTTGTGTAGTCCTGACTGTCTTAGGACCAAAGAAGGAGGGAACATGGATATTATGCACTAATTCCTAGGCCATTAACAAGATAACCATCAGGTATAGATTCCCTATGCCTAGAATAGAAGATTTGCTTGATTGTTTAGGAGGTGCAAGGTATTATTCCAAGATTGATTTTAAAAGTGGTTATCATCGAATAAGGATTAGATCTGGTGATGAATGGAAAACTGCTTTTAAAACAAATGAAGGATTGTATGAATGGAGGGTGATTCCATTCGGGTTGTCAAATTCCCCTAGCACTTTCATGAGACTCATAAATGAGGTGTTGGAGGAGTTCATTGGTAAGTTTTTCATGTTCTATCTAGATGACATCCTCATGTTTAACAAGACAAAGGAGGAGCACCTAAAACATTTGGATATGGTCTTGAGAAGGTTGAATGAACAGAAACTAATGATAAACATGGAAAAGTATGTGTTTTTACAAGAAGAACTAACTTACCTTGGGTTTGTGATTTCTAGAGGAAATCTGAAAATGGATGCTGATAAAGTGAATGCCATTCTCACATGGCCAGCTCCTAGAACAATTGGTGATGTAAGGAATTTTCATGGCCTTCCTACCTTTTATAGGAAGTTTAACAAGATTTTTAGCCAGATTTGTGCTCCCATGTTAGAGACCATCAGGGGTGGATAGAAGTGCAAATTTTCATGGAGCAAGGAGGCGGATGAAGCATTTGAAATGTTGAAGAAAAAGGTATCAAAACCACCAGTTCTTACCTTACCTAAATTTGATAAAATCTTTCAGATTGAATATGATGCAAGTCATTTGGAATTAGGTGTAGTTGCTAGTCAAGAAGGTAGGCCAATTGCATTTTTTAGTGAAAAATTGAATGATGCTAAAAATAAATATTCTTCCTATGATTTGGAGATGTATGCATTAGTTCAGACACTAAATAAGTGGAGGCATTATTTTCTTCCCAAATAGTTTGTTATGTATACAGATAATCAGGCACTAAGCTTCCTAAATAGTAAGGAGAAATTGAGCCATAGGCATATAAGGTGGGTTGAGTCCATTTAGGCCTACACCTATACAATCAAACACAAGAAAGGTGTCTCAAACAAAGTTGTAGATGCTCTTAGTAGGAGGGAACTAATAGTTTCAAAAATCCAATTGGAGAGTGTAGGAGTTGATTCCCTCAAGGGTATGTATGCTACAGATGAAGATTTAAAGACATCTATAAGGTATACACATAGTTTGGTATCTAGTATCATTTAGAGTATTCTGCTTATTTGATTCAAGATGGTCTTCTTTTCAAAGGATGCCAGTTATGCATTTCTAAATATTCAATGAGGGATAACATAATTAAGGAGAAGCATAGTGGTTGTATGGGGGGACACTTTGGATTAGACAAAACTCTTGAGTTGGTCAGAAGATTTTATCATTGGCCTAAATTACAGATAGATGTCAAAAAATTTGTGAATTCATGTGTGGTGTGTCAAAAGGCCAAAGGGAAAACAAAAAACACAAGACTATACCAGCCATTGCCCATTCCTTCAAGACCTTGGGAAAGTGTGAGTATGGATTTTGTGATGGGTTTGCCAAGAACTCAAAAAGGTTTTGATAGTGTTTTTGTGGTTGTTGATAGGTTTAGCAAGATGGCACATTTTTTTCCATGCAAGAGAACAAGTGATGCTACATATGTTGCAAAAATTTTCTTTAATGAAGTTGTGAGAATACATGGTTTACCCTTGAACATTATGTCAAATAGAGATGTGAAATTTGTAGGACATTTTTGGAGGACTTTATGGAGGAATTTAGGCACAAACTTGTCTTTTAATTCATCTTATCATCCCCAAACAGATGGCCAAACAAAAGTGGTCAATAGGTCACTTGGAAATTTGTTAAGGTGCCTCACCAAGAAGCATGGTGAAAAGTGGGATTCCATCATCTCCCAAGAAAAATATGCCTATAATTATTCTATCAATATAGGAGTACCAAAAGGAGCCCTTTCCAAATTGTCTATGGACCGCATCCAAGAGGTGTGTTGGAATTTAGAAATCTACCCTCAAATGAACATATTAGTGCTTGTGGAGAAGAATTTACTGAAGGGATAAATGAGATTCATGACCAAGTTAGGATGCAATTGTAGAGAAGTATAGAGAAGTACAAGGAGTAGGCTGATAGAAGAAAGAGAGATGTGGAGTTCTAAGTTGGAGACATGGTATGGGCAAATCTGCAAAAAGGAGAGATTGCCAAAAGGGAAACATATAAAGCTCATGATGAGAAAGGTTGGACCTTGTGCAATACTCAAGAAGTTTGGGAACAATGCATATGAAATCAAATGAACTTCAGATATAGGTATATCCCCAATCTTTAATGTTGCAGATTTGATGCCATTCAAAGGTACAATGCAGGAATATGGTACATTTTTGATGGAGGATGTTGCAGACATACTGAAAGACTCTCCAAGTCAAGAGTCACCCAAAATTGAAAGGATACTGAACACCAAGATTGTGAAGAAAAATAGGAATAAGGTCTACAAATAATAAATTGTCAAGTGGCAAGGACTCCCTGAGGCAGATGCGATGGGTGAAGACTAGATGAAGATACATGGGAGTACATTGCAAGAACTCATCTCAAGTGGACTTGAGATTCAATCACCTAGTAAGTAGGGTACAGGAGAAAACAAAGACACAAATGAAGTCTAAAAGAGCCTAATATCACCCATGAGGTGAAAATTGTCATTTGTAATAGGTTCATAATTTTGTGAGTCAATAAGCCCCAATTGATGTAAGGCATTGTCATGATTGCATTTTATAAGCCACCATGGATAAATGAACATGTGGGTTAGTAGGAGTCTAAGCATGAGTCAGGAAAATAAATATTGGTCTTAGAAAAATCCCACTAATCCTTGGAATAGGTTGAATACACCTTAGAGTTGTCAAATTTAAAAAGTGCAGGTTGACAACTTTTGTTGTCATTGCAAAATGTTGTAAAAAGGGATAACTAATCCTCCAGCAGTTCCAAAGTTTGAAAAGTGGTTGGAAACTATTAGGGAGGCTATATTATGCCCAATTGAATCAATTCTAGGTTTTTTTTGGCATAGTTTTGAAGTAGATGAAATTTGATGATGTTTTGGAGTTTGGAGCAATACAATATACTTGGAGTTTTCTGAAATTCTATGTTTTTGTTGTTCATTTCTTATCAGTATGGATTGGTGGATATCTAAAAATAATTGGATAAGTTAGGGAAGTCTCTTACCTTTCATTTAAATCAAGTTTAATTTTTTGTAACAATTGGGTTGTAGGGATCCATCCAATTCCAACTAAACTGGTCACAAGCCCTGTCCGCACCTAGGGTGTCATTGTTAAGATGCCCTTAATATGAAATTATCACCATAGGATCAAACAAGCCATGGGAAAATATTATAAGGTCCATTGTACCATAATATTTTGGTTTTGGTTTGCAGAGAGGCTCCAAGCACGAAGAGATTGAATTGACCCTAGGTGGGTATCTCTATGTGACCACTTGAATTGTAGAAGTTGAAATCACTTGCAGAAGATAAAGAAGATGGGATCAAGTCTTGAAACCTTGGATTTCGTGGTGTGACACCTTACCCCACCTTGAAGAAGTGTTGGTTTAGTCAGGGGACTAATACGAGGGGTACTTGATTTGTAAATTAGGCCTAATTGGCTTAATTAGTTTGGAAGGACAGTAAGGGTACATACCTTTCAACTTGTGGTTAGAGTCTAAGCATTTGGGGAATTGTATAACGAGATAAAGGGTATCTGAATCTACCTTCAGTTTGTATTGTCCTTCGGAATTTTGTTAAGTTGTGTTTGGAGAACTCAACCAGTAGGGCTACTAGACAATAAGACAGTTGTGAGACAAGTATTCCCTAACAAATATGATAGATAGATCTTATGGGTGTTTTGTGTTGGTTAGAAAACCAATAAACAAAATCCAATAGGTTTCCATCCCACCGGTACCAGAAGATTGTCTACCATTCACAAAAGGGTAGAGTGTTTTCATCATAATAGCACCAAAAGATACTAAACCGGTATGGATCTAGTCACACAAATTGTTGTGAGTTGTGTATTTGGTACGTGTTTTGTTCACACCTTGAACAAACAAAAGAACTTGTTTTGGACATAGTAGTTGTGCATGAGAGAAGGTTTTCACCTAGTTTGTTGCCTGGCTGTACATCTGAAATACCCTGTAGTTTCATCTTATCTATTCATTCTTGCTGAACAGTCATGCTACTTTTCCAAGATGAATACACCAAGCTTGAATTGTCACCAAGGGGTAAACACTTGTTGCCATTTGACTAAACCGATAAAGACTCTTGGTGATTTGCAACTTGTAAATGATTGATTGGTGAATGTGATGAAGATATTGTGTTTCTTGTTTGATGACTAAGCCTTGTGTTGTCATTAATGGAAACAATATTTTTGTGGTCATCTAAGTCTTGGAAGCCAACTAGTAAGGTATAACCGATATAGATGACAATTTACTAGTGAACCGACAAATAGGTTCTTAACTGGTAAACAAAGACAGAGTTGCATTCTTGCAACTGATACAGGTGATTGATGAAGAGTTGAATGATGTGGTTTTACAGGAGTGATGGAGATAGGTATTTGGAGCTATGTTCATGACCGCATTGGTAGATTCAACTGAACAAGTGAGAGTTGATGTACAGAGAAGGTATTCTGATGAACACTTAACCAGTAGTGATAAAGTCACTAAAATCGGTAAAATGACACTGGTTTTGATTTGTTATGTCGGTGGTCAACATAAGTTTGGCATGCAAAGTTATTTTGTCTAGATTTATTGAACCTAGGAAATTGTTCCAACGTTGTAGCTGACTAAGTTGATGTCTATAAAAAGTGTGATAAGTTAGGAGAGATAGAAGATTGAAGGTGAATATTGAGATTGTGATTGTGCAGTGATTAATGAAGCTCTGTATTGATGCGTTATTCATGTTTGAGGATCTGAAGCTGATCTTATTAGACACATAGGTGTTACATGAATATCATTTGAACTGTTGTTATCCTAACATTTACATCTTTAAAATCCCCTAACAAGGTAGGTCGTAATAGGCCTTACATTGTAAATCCCCTAACAGGGTAGCTCTATATTAGAGTGTTAAATCCTCTTGAAAGGTTGATCCTAATAGGTCAAAGCTCCTAATAGGGCTAATCATTTAAATCACTTAACTGAGTGACTCCTAATAGGGTTTGCTCCTAATAGGGCATGTTTATAAGGCCTTAACCGATCAAGATTTCTATTCTACAAATAGTGAATCTTGTGGGTATTAACTCCCACCATAGTTTTTCCCTTTTGGGTTTCCATGTATAAATATATTGTGTTATGTGGAATTTTTTTATTGGGAATTAGCTTATGTGGTGATATTCCTCCTATGCTTATTAAGTTTTAAGGTGTTTAAGTTGGTGATCAGATTAATACTATTTTTGTTTGCACTGATTCACCCCCCTCTCTAAGTTCCTTATAAGTTTATCAACACCTTGATCCATTATCCTCCCATCTGTTGCACATGCATTCATTTTACAATCCCCTTGAACAATGATCTCCCCCTATGTTGTTGTTATAAAATTTCTTATTTTCCTCATGCTATTACATTAGCTATTTCACTTCTATGTTGCACCAAACTTATCATTTCATTGATCCAGTGAATTGTATCCTTCTTGGTATAACTAGATATGCAAATATAGTCAATTGAAATTTCACAGTGAACCATGATTGTATGCCAACAATGTTGAATCTTAATGTACTACCAAGGCTTCAACCATAAATTCCAACATTTCATCTTCTTCCACCAAGTCCTCTTTTGAAAGTTGATCTACCTTATATCTGCAACAACTTGTCCTTTTTAATATTTTGGGGGTAAAAGATGTGATCTATATGTTTCTCCCCCAAGGTCCTGCATGTCCTTAAGCTTTATGAGACATCACTTGTGCATTTAATGCACAATTCCTACCCACAACCATATCCTCTTGTTTTCTTCTCCAAACTTGCTTGATCTTCCTTTGTCTCCCATTTACAAGCTTTGAGGCACCATAAATATTCTTGTGATGAATATACCTTGCTCTACAATGTTTTATAGTGTGGCCAAATTTACTATAGTAGTAGAACACTGTGTTCATCCTAAATGGAGAAGTAGATGGGCATCTATCAAACTGAAATGTTATCCTTTTCCAAACCATGCTATTGTTACCAGTTGATGGAACAAAAGAATTTCTTGACAATCCAGAAGCACTTTTGATTGTGTTCCATGCATATCTTTGTATTTCAAATGTTCTATCAATTCTTCCTTGCCGAGCATAAGTGTTATATATTGCAATTTTGTTGGAAGAGAAGGTGAAAGGGATTGTTGGCATTATGTTGTCATTGATGTCAATCGGTATGGAATAACTATGTGTATGAGAGATGTTTGTGCAACACTGCCATGGAGGAGTATAGGTTGATATATCTTTGATATCACCTTGTGTTGTAGGACACCAGTAAGGTAAGGAAGAGAATACCACCAGATGGATGACCACTGGTGTTACCAGTACACAAGTTAGTGCCTGACTTGTGTGAATGAGATGGATAGGTTACTAGTACAGTATATCACCAGTAAGTAAAGGATGTCAACCAAGTGAGTGCTTGTCAGATGGCCAAGGTGCTTGGATGTTGTTTGTGATGAAGAGGCAGAATGTTACCTAAATCACATCAACACTGGAAGAATGAACAACTAGACTCCCACCAGATGAAGATGCAGTCACTATGGGAAGTGATGACTGAAAATGAATGTGCAAACACCAGATCATATTCGCCTATTTGAAGATATGTTGCACAAATAGGGAAGTCACATGAGTACATTGCAGGATGCAAAAGACAAGGTGTCACTACACTGATAAGTAGAGCTTATCTCCTATTATGCATTGTGTGCATCATAGTTTTGTGAGATAAGGAAGAAGAGGTGTACATAAAGTACATGAAATTAGGGATATGCACCTGATCGACTGAGAAGGCATGTTGAGATGTCAACATAGAAGAATATGGATGGGTCTATCAACTTGACAAACTACCTGAGATATGGTCAGAGTTGATCAGAGTAGAAGGGTTGGATTGAAGATGGAGTTTGTTGAGGGTTGATGATGCGGTGTCATCAAGAGTGTATACCAGTATGTAAGGCCATCAGTAATATGGACAAGGTGCAGATACATAAGACTTCCCTCTATGTGGGAATGTGCATGCTTTGGATAGACATGTCTGAAGACCGGTTTAGGTGTTCTATCAACAGTTCAGCAAAGTATAGACATGAGGAGTCAACCAGTAAAGTGTGAGACACCAGCAGGGTTAGTAAACTGACAGAAGAGATGAACGGGTAGAGTGCTTGGTCAGTGATCCTATCTAGATCGACATGGAGATCCAAGTTGCCAGTTGGTCAAAATGTATGCCACATGGAGTCAATGTGGTGGACTTGCATGCAGTGGTAGATAAAATGAACACTAATAAGGTAGTTATAGAGTTGGTCAACATTAATGGTAGATCCTACAAATCATGGGACATATTGCAAGCTGTTGCAGAGGTTTGTGGCTCAAGGTCTAGAGGACAACTAAGAGACAACTCAAATTGAGTGAGGGGATCGAGGCAAATGAAGGAAACCGCAAAATAAATCTTGGTGTTTGACCAAGAAATCAACTGACAGGGTAAAAAGCAAATTGCCAAAGATAAAAGGTGTGATCAAGAAGGAAAGACAATGGCAGTGGTAAGGTAACAGCTATCTGAGTGATCAGATCGCATAAGATCTGATTGGATTTGGTTTGCCTCAATTTAAGTGAGGAAACCCTAACCTCTCATAGTTTAAATTGGTTTTTGGTAGGAAAACTAGTCTATAGGCAAGCCAAAATCAGAGATGGTTTCTACTGGATGAGAGAGTTGTGTTGATGAAGAGAAGAGGATAGAGCTAATGTGAAGTGATTGAGTGTTACTTCTGCAAGTAAGAGAAAATCAATCAAGTTCTCAATTAGTATTTGAGAAGAGAACAAAGGAGAGGGAGAACCAAGTTGAAGAGTTCAAATGGTATCAATGCAGAGCTAGTAGTGTTCGTACTAGCAGAGCAGAGGTGAAGGAAGTTGCAGAGTAGGTAGACATAGAACTGGCAGAGTGTAGTACTGGTGAAGAGTAGAGCAGTGAGGAGGAGATCCAACAAAGTAGAAGGAGAGTAGAGCTGAATTGGTAGAGTTTACTAGCAGTGAAGTAGTAGATGAGAGCAACAAAAGAGGTGTACCAGTGCAGCAGAGAAGGTATCTCACCGACAGAGTAACGTATATCAAATGGTTACAAGATTCACTTTTAACAAGATAACTACTCTTGTAATTGATGTTTTCATTGTGATCACTGAGTTGTATCTCGGTGTAGGGGTTGTAGCTCCTTTGGGTTGTAGCCCATAAATTTGGTAGGGGTTGGTCCTCCTTAGGTTGGTCCTCTAAATTAGGGGTTGTAGCTCCTTTGGGTTGTAGCCCATAAATAAGTTAGGGCTTGTAGCTCCTTGGGTTATTGCCCTCAACATTGTAACAAAGATTCATTGTGAGGTTGGATTGGAGCGGTAGACTCCAGCAGCATTGCTCACCGAGGTTTTTCCCATCTTGGGTTTTCCTTGTACATGCTAGTGTTATGTGATGGCCCTTTGTGTGTGATTGCATTTGTATTGATCTCCCCACTAACCAGTATGTATGCATTGTGTTAGATCCCCTAACCAGTATGCTCACAAAGAATACTTAGAAGGGAAAAGTTTGAGAACCACTGATTCACCCCTCTCTCAGTGGTACATTGTGTCTAACAATTGGTATCAGAGTGTAGGTTCTGAGTTAGATGAGCTTTCTCAATCTTGGGTAAATTCTAGCTTAAGGACATAATGGTTTGTGTAGTGTCAACCCCTACTCTAGTTCTTAATGGATCAAACTATTGCATTTGGAGTTACAGAATATAATTCTACCTATCCTCCCTAGGTTATGATATCTAGATGGCAGTTATTAATGGTGTCCCTAGGAATGTTAGTCCTCCGAGCGGATCTGAACAAGAAAAAGATGCTTGTGCAATGAAGAAGCCATGAAGGTCATATTTAGTGGGATCACCAGTGATTTCTCCTCATAGGTGGATAGATGCAAAACAACAACAAAAATCTTATGGGAGAGATTGAAGAAGCTCTATGGAGATGAGCCTACTACTGCAGGATCATCTTATGAAGATATTATGAGAAATATAACTCATTCTTCTACAGATGATGAAGGCACATTGGCCAATAGTTGCACCATTGATGAAGAAAGAACCCACCTCTTCATGGCTCAAGAATCAAAAGATAAGGAGCACACATTTGAAAGTGATAAGGTAAATAGATCCCATTGACAAGATATGTTTGATAGTGATGATGAGGAAGAAGGAGACAAGGCATATAGATATAGCCATCAAGATCTTTTTTATAGTGAAGGTGAAGAAGAAGAAGAAGTAGAGATAGATCTTGAAGGAGAGCTTGTAAATGCACTTGAATAACTTAGTAAAGTTAGAAGGGAATACAAGCTATTCAAGAATGTTGCTATAGTAGAGAAGAACTGGCTAACAAAATGCCTTGAAGAATCTAAGAAACGCATCTCAGAGTTGAAGTCTCATGCAGAAGACACCAAGGAGTACTAGTGTGATGATCAAGCATCTAGGAAAGAAGGAAAAAATGAAGAACATCAACAGCTTCTTGGAGAAATGGAGATTCTCTGAAATAACCTTGAGAAGTGTCAAGATGAGCTCAAGGTAAGAATCTGGTTTGATGGTAGTAGTGATGCCTTGGACAAGATGTTGAAGAAGTAGAAGCATGTCAAGGACACTGAAGGGTTAGGAAGTGGTGCTGATGAATGCTCCACCATCAAGAATGTCCCCCATAATGACATTCTATTTATCTCCTCCAATGGAGAAAACAAAGGCCAAACCTTCATAGTGAAAAATTCTCCTCGGAAGAAGGTTGATCTAAACACAACCAGTGATGACTTGCAGACAAAAGGGAAGGTTAGTTCTGCAAGAAGGAGGAACAATTTAGATCCCAGAGGTAAAGAGAAGATGGGAGAAGACAACTTCACCAAAAGTAGGAAAATGAGGAAGTAGCAAAGAAGACCTCCTATCGGTAGAAGACAAAGAAATGCTACTGCCCATAGGGAAAAGCAAGTGTGGTAAAAGAAGAGAGTAGATGGAAGAGATACACAAAATGGACCACCAAGGATCCATTCTCAAAGAAGAAGAAATGGAGATGCTAAACCGGTAAGATCTCCCCATGCATAAGTCATATGCCATCTTTCTCTAGTTACTACTTTGCATGTAATGGCTATGGCCATAGGGCAAAGGGATGTAGAAAGAGATCAAGAATGAATAATATAGGATCTCATGGATGTCATGCATATGAGAAAAATGTATATAGGAGTAGATACATGCATTTTTCCTCTCCCGACTATGCTAGAAAGAATCCATCTGTTGTTGTATGTTATAATTGCAATAGATTTGGCTATAGAGAGTTTGAGCGCAAGAAGAGGAACCTGCAGTCACATGGAAGACATTATAACTATACTTTGCAGAAAGCTGAATACAAAGCATATGGAAGTCAGAGACCTACATGGAACCAAAGGAGAGATGTCCCCGTAGGAGCAAGAGGTCCACCAGTTTCAGTTGCTAGTCATAGCAACATGACTAGAAGAAGATGGTCAAACTGATATGTCAAGAGATTCCCCAATAATGAAGTTGGGATGGATGTTGTGTGCTACTATAGAATTGCTTTTGTGTGTGATGCAAATTCTAGAAAAGGAAAGACTCATCAGTAGAATAAGGGAAGACCTGCTCCTAAGACTAAAAATGGGAAGAAGGATGAGACCAAGCAGGAATGGAGGAAGAAGACCATGGACCGACACTGTGCAATCATTGTATAGGTGATATCTCCTAAGGCCTAAAGGAGATACAAGATCTTAGGGAGAGAAATATATTGAATTTATCATTTAGCCCTTAGTGGAAGAAGGGTACTTGGAAGAACAAGGTGCTGCCAATATAAAGGAAGAAAATGTGATAAAATGTGTAGAGGTTGCCTTGACTATACACCTACAGATCAAAGCCGAATCACTACTATTGTGTCAAAGTATGATTAAATAACAATTGAAATAAGACACAAAGGTTAGGATTCATAGGAAGGTGCTTTGGTAGTAATAGTGGACTGGTACAAGAGACCGGTATGTGCAGGATGTTACCAACATAAATGCTAACAGGTACTTGCAGGTTATGTAAGGCAATAAAGTTGGAGATCATTGCAATAGCCTCGATAGAATGGAATGTGGAGCTCATGTCTCTAGTGGTATTGGAAAATACCTAAATGACATATGCTGGCCCAGTGGTTGATCATGCAAGCATGCATGTCTTTGGGCTAACCGGTTTAATTTAAGGCATGGTGATGGCACTGTATGGCATTGTGTTGATTTTGGATCATGTCATAGGTTGTTGTGGATATTATGGAGCTGAAAGATCATCTGATGATCACATAAATACAACTCAACTGGTATATGGAGGAGATTAGTGTCCCAGTATTGGACCTGACCGGGGATGAGGACCTGAGATGTATGACTCAGGGGGAGTTCAAATGGTTATGATGCAAGGTTGACATGCTTGAACCTAAAAATGTAGGTGCACTAATTGCCCAAACTACAGATGATGGAAGTTACAGTAGTAATACCCAGGAGAGTTTTATTGTTATGGGTATCTACTTGTCATTTGGCTAGCTGTATTGATAGGACAATCACATTTGATTCTAAATAAATTTGGGATCAAATGAGAGGTGGTGCAGTTTGACCGAAAGGTGAGTAGTGCTCACTAACACATTCCTTTGCAATTGAGTATTTTAACAAATGGTATAAAATTTTCATGCTCAATTGGTGTCAGTTGATGATCGAGTCTTCCATCTGAAGTGCTATGACTTGAGAAGATGTAATAATTTGTAACAATTGGTATCAAAGGGTGAGATGCATCTGGTAAAGAAAAATGGGGAGAAATAATTCTGTCAGTGCTTGGTAAATACAAGGAGGAATGAAACCCTAACCGTGCCCTTTTCCATTGTTGTCAAAGGGGGAGAAACATTCTATAGTATACTGCATACTACATGTTTTGATAATTCATAGATTAGGAAAAGGGGGAGAAGAATTTTGTAGTATGTCGGATACTACATGAGTTGACATCAATGCCAAAGGGGGAGATTGTTGGTATTGTGTTGTCATTGATGTCAACTGGTATGGGATAACTACTGGTATGAGATATGTTTGTGCAACACTGCCATGGAGGACTACAAGTTGAGAAATCTTTGATATCACATTGTGTTGTGGGACACCAGTAAGGTAAGGAAGAGAATGTCATTAGATGGATGACCACTGGTGTTACTGGTACACAAGTTAGTTCCTAACTTGTGTGAATGAGATGGATAGGTTACCGGTACAATGTATCACCAGTAAGTAAAGGATGTCAACCAAGTGAGTGGTTGTTAGCTGGCCAAGGTACTTCGATGTTGTTTTTGATGAAGACATAGAATCTTACCTGAATCACATCAACATCGGAAGAATGAAAAGATGGACTCCCATCAGATGAAGATGTAGTCACTATGGGAAGTGATGACTAAAAATGAATGTGCCAACACCAGATCACATGTGCCTGTTTGAAGATATGATGCACAAACAAGGAAGTCACATGAGTACATTGCAGGATGCAGAAGATAGGGTGTCACTCCATCGGTAAGTGGAGCTTATCTCTTATTACGCATTGTGTGCATCATAGTTTTGTGAGATAAGGAAGAAGAGGTGTGCATCAAGTGCATGAAATCAGGGATATCTACTAGACCGACTGAGAAGGCATGTTGAGATGCTAGTATAGAAGAAGACTGATGGGGTTGTCAACTTGACAAACTAGCTGAGATATGGTCAGAGCTGATAAGAGTAGAAGTGCTGGATTGAATATGGAGTTTGTTGAAGGTTGATGACATGGTGTCGTCAAGAGTGTCTACTAGTATGTTAGGCCACCAGTAATATTGACAAGGTGTAGATACAAAAGATTTCCCTCTATGTGGGAATTTGCATTCTTTGGATACACATTTCTAAAAACTAGTTTAGGTGTTCCACCGATAGTTTAGTGAAGTGCAGACATGAGGAGTCAACCGGTAAAGTGTGAGACACTAGCAGGGTTAGTAAACCGGCAAAAGAGATGAACTGGTAGAGTGCTTGGTCATTGATCCTATCTGGACTGACATGGAGATCCAAGCTGGTAGTTGGTCGATATGGATGCCACATGGAGTCAAGATGGCAAACTTACATGCAGTGGTAGATAGAATGAATACCGATAAGGTAGTTACAAAGTTGGTCAACATTAATGGCAGATCCCACAAATCATGGAATGTGTTGTAGACCATTGTAGAGGTTTGTGGCTTGAGATCTAGAGGACAACTAAGAGACAACTTAGAGTGAGTGAGGAGATCAAGGTAGATGAAGGAAACCACATAAATTAATCTTGGTGTTTGACCAAGAAATCAGCTGACAGGGTAAAAAGAAGATTGTCAAAGATAGAAGGCATGATCAAGAAGGCAAGACAATGGTGGTGGTAAGGTAACAATTGTTTGGGAAATCAGATTGGATAGGATCTGATTGTATTTGTTTTGCCTCAAGGTAAGTGAGGAAAACCTAACTGCCCATAGTTTGAATTGGTTTTTGGTGAGAAAACCAGTCTATAAATAGGTAAGCCAAAATCAGAGATGGTTACTGCTAGATGAGAGAGTTGTGCTGCTGAAGAGAATAGGATAGAGCTATTACGAAGTGATTGAATGTTACTTCTGCAAGTAAGAGAAAATCATTTAAGTGCTCAACGAGTATCTGAGAAGAGAATAGAGGAGAGGGAGAATGAGGTTGAAGAGCTCAACTGGTAGCAGTGCAGAACCTATAGTGTTCATACCGACAAAGCATCAGTGAAGGAAGCTACAGAGTAGGCAGACATAAAACTGACAGAGTGTAGTAACAATGAAGAGTACAGTAGTGAGGAGGAGATCCAATAGGGAAGAAGGAGAGTAGAGGTGAATTGGTGGAGTTTACCAATAGTAAAGTAGTAGATGAGAGCAGTAGAAGAGGTGTACCGGTGCAACAAAGAATGTATCTCACCAGCAGAGTAAGGTATATCAAATGGTTACAAGATTCACTTGTAACAAGATAACTACTTTTGTAATTGATTTTTTCATTGTGATCACTAGGTTGTAGGTCAATGTAGGGGTTGTAGCTCCTTTGGGTTGTAGCCCATAAATCTGGTAGTGGTTGGTGCTATAAATCAGGGGTTGTAGCTCCTTTGGGTTGTAGCCCATAAACAAGTCAGGAGTTGTATCTTCTTGGGTTAGTTCCCTAAACATTTTAATAGAGATTCATTATGAGGCTGGATTGGAGTAGTAGACTCTAGCAACATTGCTCACTGAGGTTTTTCCCATCTTGGGTTTTCCTTGTACATGCTATTGTTATGTGATGGCCCTTTGTGTTTGATTGCATTTGTGTTGGTCTCCCCACTAACCAATATGTCTGCATTGTGTTATATCCCCTAACTAGTATTCTCACAAAGAATAGTTAGAAGGGAAAAGTTTGAGAACCACTAATTCACCCCCCTCTTAGTGGTGCATTGTGTCTAACAAGGATGCTATATGATTGAAAAAATTTCTTTCTACATTCATAACTCATATGACCAACTTTGTTACAATTATGATATTTAACGTTTACATTTCTTGAAGCAGCAAATAGACTCTTCCTATCATGAATGGAGGAAGATCTATGCATGAATTTACAAATTGAACTTTAATATTCATATGCATGACATCTATGACAAACCACATTCCTATTCCTAGAGAAATCACCTTGATCATTCCTAGACCTTTTACTATAATCACTTTTCTTATGCCCATTACCATTGCATTCAAAATAATAACCATATAAGGAGGACTTATAACTTACAAAAAAAAATTGCCAAACATGTGGAGATCTTGTAGACTAGTTTACTCTATTTCTTCTAAATCTGGTATTGGTCTTGGGCTGTACATATTCAGCAGTCATTTCTTCTGATTCTTTTTATCTCCAAACTTGTTTGGTCTTGTGAGCAACAAAATTTCTTGATCTTGTTCTAGCAGGAGGTCTTCTAGACATTCTTCTTATGTTCTTATCTCTAATATAGTCATCTTCATTTAGTTGGTGTTTTCCTTTTAGATCAACATAATTCTTCTTTCTTGGAGCATTCTTGACTGTGAAGGATTTTCCTTGACCATTCAAGCTTGAAGTTACAAAATTTATGTCCCTTTTTGATGACTCACCACTGGTAGAATATTAACCAAATTCACACCCTAAACTAGTAATATCCTTCAAATGCTTTGATTTCATCTAATGTTTTGGTGCCATTGTCATACTTCTTCCTTAGCTTATGTTCCTCTTGGCAATTCTCAAGTTGTTTGATGAGATTTTCAATTTCATATTTTATCTTTCGGAACTCTTTTCCTTTTGACTCCACTTCATTCTCTAAATCCTCACACCTTCTCTGCTTGACATCAAAATCAGATTCTAATCCTTCACACATGCCTTTGGCCTCTTCTAGTTGTGTTGACAATATAGTGTTATTATGGTTGGACTCTTCAAGACATTTGCTTAGTTGTTCATAATCCTCTAGAATGGTCTTCTTATAATTCTTGTATTCTTCTCTAACAAACTTTGACTCTTCAAGGGCACTAATTAACTCACCTTCAAGATCAACTTTAGCTTCCACTTCTTCTTCATGATCACTGTCAAATACATCTTGCTTTCTAGATTGAGCTCTACTATCATTTCTTGATGTATGCTGCTTACCTTGTACTTTTTGTGCCATCAGAGTTTTTTTTTCATCTTTACTACAACTACTACATGATCTTGTTTTATCATTTGTACATCTATATATACTATTATTCTTTTTGCTTTCACAATCTGATCCAGATGTGGTAGGCTCTTCACCATAAAGTTTCTTCAGTCTGTCCCATATACTCTTTGCAAATTTACATCTATCAACCTGTAAAGATACATTATCAGATAACCCACTGAGAATAGCCTTCATGGCTTCAACATTGCAGTCATATCTTCTTTTAGCTTTAGGATCAGTAGGAGAACTAGTAGAAGCAGAGTAACAATTTACTACAAACATCCAGACATCATAACCTAAGGAGGACAAATACACTTCCATTGTACAAGACCAAATGTAATATTTTGAGCCATCAAACATAGGAGTAGATATTGACTCAAAATTGACCATTGTGCTCATACACCAAAATCTAACCAAGCTAGAGGAAGTTTTTCTAACTAGGAACCTAGTTCTTTGATACCAATTGTTGAAACACAATGGACCACTGAGAGGGGGGTGAATCAGTGGTGATCAATAAAAACTTTTACCTTCTAAAGGATCAAAGAAACAATCACTTTGATCACAAAACCATTACCAGAGATACTAACACATGAGCACACACACACACACATAAAAGCACATCACATAATACAAGTGTATACAAGGAAAACCCATGGTGGGAAAAATGTCGGTGATAAATGTTGCTAGAGTCTACTACTCCAATCCAGCCTCACAAGTAAAACTGATTACAACATTTAGGGAACCAACCCCTATCCTTAGGGAACCAACCCAAGGAGAACCAACCCCTACTAATTTATGGGCTACAACCCAAAGGAGCACCAACCCCTAGCTCTGAGCACCCACTCAGAGATTACAATGAGTAATAATAAAAAAAAATTTAAGCTCCCTGTTACAAATGATATTTTATCTCTCAAAGAATCTGCTCTTCAGATAAACTAAACTCTTATCTACACTCTAACCTTAAGTCTCTATCTTAGTTCTTCTTCTCTTCTTCTCTCTCCTCTATTGTTTACTCTTTGTTTTTCTTCTACTCAGTTCTCTTCACTGTCTCTAACTTCTACCTTTTTGTATTGTCTTCTCTGGTTCTGCACTTTTTATATCATGTCTTTGCCTCTCTCCAATTCATACTTCCACTCTCTACAGAAACACTTCTGCATAACTCAACTCTTATTTGAATTACTTCTGCTCTATATTTTGTACCCACATCAATACCTTACATTCATACAGTCACAACATTTCTTTTTTGTTCCTCAACTCTTTTCTACTCAGTCACCCCTCTCTATCCTTCACTACTGCATTCATCAACTACTCCTACCTACACACTGTCGATCAAATCATACTTCATCACCCTATTAGACAAACTTGTTTGCCATGTTATCATACATCTCAATCTGTACAATTTCTAATGTAGCTTGCAGACTATTCATTTAGTCAATTTTTATTTTTTCCAGTTAGCAATTCAAGTTCCTATGCATAAAAGACTCCTATCAACCTATATCCTTCACCAACTTTTACTCTGGACTGTTGATCTTCTCGCCAAGAGCTGAAGTTCAAAATGTACATTTGATAGATCAGGAAGATTTGATCTTCCAGATTTTCTCTAGAGATTTTTTGTCCATCATCATTTATTGAGAGTAGCTTCCTTGTCTAGTTCAAACACTGAATTTAGATTACTATATTTAGTAATCTTCACCTACATCTAGCTTGGACATATTGACGATTGAAGATCTTCTGATGTTCTTGAGCCACTCACCTATTTTCTATTGGATCACCATTAATGAATACACCATCTTTAGTACTTCAATTCTCCTATTTGACCACTTGGGTTACACATGTCATCACAATCAACATCCAGGTCATTTAGTTAAGTCTAGTCAGACACTGAATAGATATTTGTTTCTATTAGCATGAAAACGTGGCCCCAAAGTCTTCTTAATCTCCTCAATCTACATCTAGGTCATTCAGTCAAACTAGGTCAACCATCCATGTGGACTATCGAGCTGCCAAGATTAGCCGATTTTCTTGCTATCACTAACCTTTGTGTTATGTTGCATGTATCACACCTATCAAGTTTACAATAAGCCATTATACTGATCCACTCTATTTCCATGTTACTCATATCAGGTTAACTCATTCTGATACATCTCCTTGAAGCTCTATCAGAAAATTTATAACTATAGGGTTAACACTTTGTCTCTATTATACCTTCGCAACCTATCCCGATTACCTTGCAATGTCTTTTGTTTCTTTTGTCAGCATGATTTACACCAATGGAAAACTCACCTTTGATTTCTTCTATCACCATAGGTTATACTAAGCCATATTCTCCATGTAGACTGACCATGTCAACATAGGTTATCCCAAGCCGAAAGACTCAAATGACCACTCATCGAGTTAACCATAACTATAGACATAGAGAAAACATATTAAATTGACAAAATAAGTCATTGTGATGACACACAATCAACTTCTCTTTATCGGTATAGATACTTCGAAAATCATACACCACAGTGACAAACCCCATTGGCATCATTATTCTAAAATGCATATTCCACGATGACTAACTTCATTGGCATAAGGTATCCCAATACTCAAACTCCGTAGTAACAACCTTCATCGGCATAGGTTACTTCGAAGAGAAATTCCCCTTTGATTTCATTTATCGCCATGAGCTATACCAAACCATATTCTCTAGGTTGACACTCTCCATCGGCATAAGCTATCTCGAATGCAACTCATTATTCAAAAATGGTCATCATCAGAATAGTCATCAGTATCAGCATAGGCAAAACATGTTAAATCAATAGAACAAGTTACTCTAATGACATACTGTCTTCCTCCTTTTATTGGCATAGGTATTCTAAACTCACAACTCCACAATGATAAACTTTATCGACTTAGGCTACTACAAAAATCACAACTCCATGGTGACAAGGTACATCGGCATAGGTATTCCAATAAGCAAACTCCACGGTGACAAACACCATTAGAATGGGTTATTCCAATTTCATAACCAAAAGATCAATTCTTTATTTTTCTCTATTGGCATAGCTTTCCCAAAGTGCATACCCATTGGAATAGTTGTAACTATTGGATTAGCTTCTGGAATCTATCCCATCAAAATAAAATATTTTGATGACCAAACATGAACCAACATCAACGTAGCTAATCTGAAATCGAACTCCAAAGACCTCCTCAATATCGGAATATGTTATTTCGATGATCAAACTCCATAGTGATAAACTGCATTGGCATAGATTGTACCGATGAGAACCTCCATTGAGATAGTTTACATTGTCGGCATAGTGGTAATTTTCTATTCTGCCTTCAATAGTTACTCCGATAGGCATTCTCGATCAGCTGATCGACATAGCTATTTCAACATAGTGATTGTTAGAGTAGTTTACTATATCAGTATTACTCAAAAATGCTACTCCGCCTTTATCCACTATTCTAATGTGGATCTTAGCTCTAGTTTTCAGAATTGCTATCCCAATCCGTCACAATACTAGAGAGACTCCTCAAAAACTTACATCAGTATAGTTATCCTGATAAGATTACTTCACTTGTACACCACTTAATCAACAAAGTTATCTGGATATAACTGCTTCACATGCACAACATTTGATTGATGTAGCTATCTTGATAAGATTTGTGATACTCATTTATCAGACCATACTAAAATCGGTATAACATAATAAGGTCTTGCCACCATACATGAATTCTTGTTTTTCACAACCCTAGCACCAAGACATCCAACATGAACTTCATAAACACATCAGGTGCCATTATGGGATTCTGTAACAACAATTTCATCTTCATCAACCTGATCCATCAACTCCTCTACAAATTCAATAGCCCTGCACACACATGCTGACTTCAATGACAATTTTAATGCCAACAACCTATGAAGTCCAATCCCCACTAGGCAAAAGGCTCATCAACCATTATAGGCCTAAGCGACATAGCTATATTTCTACATTTTCAGACATAGAATTGGCATTCTTTGCATTTTCAGACAAGGGTGTGCATGTCCTTAAACAATAAGACCCAATAATAGCCTGTATAGGTGATTTTCATTACAATTGTTTGGGCAGAGAACTAACCTCCCCATGAAACTCATGTAGAAAATTTTCAGCCTGCTTCCTATCCACACAATGGAGTAGATATTCATCAAAGTTTTGCTTGAATAAGACACCTTCTAGCAACTAATAGCCGCTACTCTATAGCCTATAGAATATTTTCCTTTCCACGGGGAAGTTTGGAGGAAAATTTTTGGTTTGCATGAAGAGTTTCTGGTCAGCAATCCAACTTCTTTCCTCTGGTTTTGTATGCATCAACATATTCTCATCTTGAGCTTTTCCTAGATCCTCTAATTCCTGAGCTAAGTATTCACAGAGACCCTCACCTTGGATTACCTTGGTAGGCTTGACATTAATTTCATACTCAAGGATCATGGTAATCCAATTGGCTCTCTTTTCCGTGATTTCTCCTTCCATGATGTATTCACAAACCACTAGATGAGCCACGTAGATAGTTGTCTTATTAAAAGCAATGAAATGCCTAAACCTCTTCAAGACTTTTACAATGGTGAATGCTTTTTTTTCAATAAAGTTAAACTTGACTTCATACACTTTTAGCATTTTTGAATGAAAAGCAATTAGATGTTCCCCTGTACCTTCTATGTCCTTCAATGTTAATACAACAACACTGAAGTTGCTATCATAAATGTACATGAGGAAATCCTTGAACATATCTGGATTAACTAAGACAAGGGAAGATGAGATGGACTTTGGAGTCCATTTGAAATGCATATCCTTTTTTAGCATAAGGGTGATTGGTTTTACCATCCCATGAAAATCAGAAATGAATCAGCTGATGAAGTTGATCTTTCCCAAAAAATATTGAACACCCTTCTTGTTCACCAACAAGGAAAGCTCTTTGATAGATTTCACATGGTCTGAATTGATTGACACTCCTTCTTTAGATACTAAATGTCCTAACAACTTCCCTTGAGGCACCCAAAAATACATTTCTTAGGATTCAAAGAGACACCAAACTCTAGGCACTTTAGGAAAACTAGCTCTAAATGGTCGAAGTGATCTTCTTTGTGCTTTGAAAAAACTATCAATTCATCTAGGTAAATAAGAATTATCTTGTTAATTATCTCTTTGAAGGCTATATCCATGGCCCTCTAGGAAAGTATCACCATCATTATACAACCCAAAAGGTATCTTCTGATAAGCGAAGATTCCCCATTTGGTGGTGAACGTGGTTTTATGTTGGTCCTCTGGTTCAACAAGGACTTGGTTATATCCGAAGAAGTCATCAAGCATAGAGAATATTTCAGATCTGACTATTGTATGTAGAATTTTCTCCATTGGAGGCAAACGATAATTGTCCTTCAAGGATGCTCTATTAAGGTCCCAAAAAACCACATAAAGGTGAATTTCTCCATTCTTTTTCCAGACTGGCACCAAGTTATAAAGCCAGGTGCTATGATTGCTCAGATAGATAATCTAAGAGTCAATTAATTTCCACAACTCTTGTGACATCAAGGATTTTATCTTTGAATTGACCAGATGTTTCTTTTGTCAGACAAGCTTTGCTCCTTCAGTTAGCTCAATGGTATGCAGGACTACCTCTGGATTGTACCCATGGAGCTTGTGATATGACCATGCAATTACCCCCATATATTCATTGCAAAAATGGATTAGCCTGTCTCTATTGCATTGGGGAACATCTTTCCCTACCTTGAGATTCTAACCATCCCCAACATGGAGTTTGTTGTAATCCTCTTTATCTGCTATGAATTTCCTTTTATCATTTATGGAATCTTCACAGTCAAAAATATTTTCTAGTGTAATCAATCCCTTCGAGATTTTGTTTGTCTTTAACTGGATCACTTGGTTGTCGTATGCCTCGGCCACCTTACGTTGCAATTGGTTTGCAAACTCCCTAGATTGTTTGATGAACTTAGCTATATGTTCATCACTCTCAAAAACATACCAATGGGTTTCATTGTCGGGTATAGCAGGTCTAATAGTTACCTAGATTGAATGCTTGTTTTCTAATAATTCTAATGTGAGATCTAACTAGGATCCTATTGTGGCCATGTGGTCAGTGGCTTCATTCTTCTTCTAGGGAATCTTTTGAATGTTAAAACCCTCAAAGCTCTCAATCAGGTCCCAAACTCTATGGCGGTATGAATGCATGAGGACATGCTTTGCAACTGATATTCTCTGAACCTGATGGATGACTAACTCTAAATCTCGCAAAACTCTTAGTTTCTTGACTTTGAGGCACTTTGCAAGACTTAGACCATGAAACAAAGCTTCGTAACCTGCCTTAGTGCTGGAATTGGAAAATTAAAGATAGAAAGACCTCAAGGTCTTCTCTTTGAAATGTGAAGTGAGGCAAATTCTTGCTTCGAATCTGGTTTTGCATTTTGCACCATCAAAGTGGAGGGTCCAAAGCTTATAGGTTAGGTCTTCTTTTTCTTTTTCTCTATCCTGCAGGTCCTTTGACACTTTAGGAATTGGTTGGTTTTCATCAAAAGTAACATACGTCCCAATTCTAGTGGAATGGTAATTCCCATTAGGATCTACATCTATGAGTTCATTTAGGAAAACCTCTTGGTATGTGGATCAGTCTTTGATTATCTCTCCATCTTCTAATAATTCTACACATCTAATTTCTTCTCCCAAAATGGATGTGTGGGTAGATTCAAAGTTTATCATATCTTCATCGGCTATTTATTCTAAATGAAGAGGCTCAGAAAATATCTTCAATTTAGCCCCATGCTTAGTCCTAAGGATAAGGTGAGACCAATCTAAAGAGAGATATCCTCCAACTTTTGCGGTGAAATCTCGGGACAAACAAAGGCTGAAAATAGGGGGATATCAATGACCACTACTTCTTTGGTTACATCGATGCTAGGAAAAGAGAATAAAGTGACCAAAAGGTGTTTTATAATTTCTACAGTCTAGACTCTGTTTCCATATAATTTCATAACTCCCCTACTTACAGGCTCATATTTCAAATTCAGAACTTATGTTATTTGCTTAGGAATGACAGTAGTGCTAGCACCAAAATCAATCATGGAATTGTGAAGTAACTTATCTCCACTAGTAAGAGTAAAAAATAATGGATTGGGCTTTGGCTTACCTTCTTTCATGTTAGTAGCATCCTCAAGGCCTTCATTGGTAAGCACCACTGGGGTTCACGATTGGTCTCCTAAAACAGGTCCATTGCTCTTTGTGTGTGATTCATTTGTTGCTGACTCGGTGGAAAGCTTTTTAGTTTCACTGAGTGACTCCTGTAAATGGTTTTTCTATTTAGGAATGGTGAGGATATCCCATAGGGATACATTCATGGGAGCCTTCTTCAATTTCTCTACTATGTCAAGAATTGTGGGAATGGGAGCCTTTGAGTCTTTGGCCTTATAAGGTATGAAGCCTTTTTCCTTTAGGGAATTGGAAACCACAACGAGCTATTCCTTTGGTTTCTCTATAATTTCTTTCGGTTGTTGTATCATAGGATCTTTGGTAAACTGACACTTGGAGAGGAGGTTATAATCGCACTACACTTGTGTCATCTTGAATGATGATGTGGAAGAATAATTTGTTAGGATAGTCTCCTCTTCCTCCATCCATGAAAAGAGAGCATGATTCGGAGTGATCTCAACTTCCCACTCTAAGGACATGTCATGCATTTGAGGAGTAAGTGAAGCATTATTCATACCCGAAGAAGCATAGACTCTAGCATTAGGGCTCATTCCTTGACTCCTTTTCTTGACCACTTTTTGTTGCAAGTTTCCCCTCAGACAATTCCGTGACATATGAGCATCATTGAAAGGGAAGAACCATTAATTGGTGTCATCTGCAAAGTTATTTTGGCCAACAACCAATTCTTTGTTGTTATTGGGAGGTAAAGTTTTGAAAGGGGTAGGCACCAGCACAAGCTAGTTGTTAGGCTGACTTTGATTAGCTTTCACACCTCCTTGATATTGGTGTTTCTAGTAAGGGGGTCTCGTGCTTTGGTAATTTTGAAAAGGGGGTTTGGTGTGAGCCTACTACCCTTAAGGTTGATAATCTCATTTGGAAAGGTTCTAAGAAAATTTTACATATCGTTAACCTCTGCAACTAAAGTGGAGAGGCTGGAATTGCTTTCCTACTAAGCATTGGGATAAATATACATAGATTGAGGGGTGTATGTGCTCAGAGGTGATGGCTTGGGCATTTGGCTTGTCAAGTTGGGAAAGAATGGAATTGGTGGTCTTGGTGGGAGCTTCGCTACATCAATTAAGTTGTTCTCCCTAGAAAACTAGCTCATAAGTGTCTGGAAGAGTGCTACCTCCCAGAGACTAGATCATTATAGATATCTTGGAGTTAAAATATTTTAGATAAAATATGAAAGCCATGTCCAGAGGGGGACGAGCAGACATAGGTATTCTTTGCCAAGTCTTCTCAAATCTGGTATTAAACTTTATCATAGCTTCTTGTAGAGGCCTTCTTATCATTATCATCTACTGCATAAGAGAAGAGCTATCTCCCTTTTCTGTGAACTGATCAAAGAAACAATCTCCCAGCTTGTCCCAACTTCCTATTGAATTTGGTGTGAGAGATCTGTACCAATCTTGGGCTTTTCCCTTGAAAGAAGCTACAAGCAATCTTAATGCTACATTTTGCTGTGTGACATCTGTACCAATCTTGGGCTTTTCCCTTGAAAGAAGCTACAAGCAATCTTAATGCTACATTTTGTTGTGTAGCATTAAGATTGCTACATAGCAAAATGTAGCAATCTTAATGCTACATTTTGCTATCTATAGTATACACGTCGGCCATATCCTATAAATGCTCCTCGAGGGTCTTAGAACCATCTCCGGTGAATTTTAATAATGCTTTGTAGTGCCCCTCCTAGATTTGCATTTTGATTTGCATACAGATAGACTTATTTAGACTTATGATGGTTATTTATAATGCTTATGCTATCTTAGATGGTTTCATAGATGTTAGGACTTATGTGGGTTATATGACTTGTGATGATACTAACCCTATTTCATGATGGTGATTCTATGTGATATTTCGATATTATATTGTGTGACTGTCTTCATGAGTATAGATGATGCCATATCACTCATTTAGAGTGAGATATGTCATCGTGATTCTCTATCAATTGTCTATTTACTATGAGGTATATGTATCGTATATGTTGTGTTGGTCTTTGATGCAGGTTTGCACGTATCAAAAATCGACTCCACCTGGCTTCACAAGTCTAAGCGTGTCTTTATCCCAATGGCAAGTTGTCAGAGATGACATAGTTTCCCTCACACACTCTAGGTCTAAGATGTGCACCTTGTCGATTGCACCATGAAGCAAGTTGAGGTTAGAGTCTTGTGTTATGTTTGTCCCCTTGGCGTAAGATGATTGGAGTCTATGACTATTTGTTTGGGTGATGTGAATATTGTCTAATTATTTGATTACTTTTGGGCCATGATTCCAATTTGAGATTTTATTTAACCAATTAGGATTTATTTAATTAGTTTATTGAATTAATAATTCATTTGATCATTATGTATATTTAATCATCAATTATCTATTTATTGGTGATTTCTTTATTTAATTGTTATTTGATGATTTATCTATTATTGATTTATTTATTTATTTGTGTTGTTTAATGATAAATATTTATTTATCTATTTATTTGAGTATTTATCAATTATTTAATATTATTTATTTACATTGATTTATTGTTGAGCAATCTATTTATTATTTATTATTTATTGTTGTTGAGCCTTATTTAATTATTAATTATTATTGATTTTTGATTTGTTGACTTTATTAATTTATTATTGTTAATTGTGATTTGATTTTTATATTTTCTATTAAGGATCCTATTTTTGAGGCTTTATTCATTTAATTTATTCAATTGATTACATTGAGTAATGAATCATTGTTTAATGTGTTTTTATAAAGTTGATATTGTTGGTAATTGCAAATACATATATATTACCTACCCTTGCATATGATTGGTCGAATTTTAATAGGTAGGTAAATTATATTGAGGAAATAATATATACCTCAAAAACTATACAAGTTAGGTGAATAATATAGTTTTTGGAATATTTTTATTGTTCAGCTTTCAATATAGTTTTTGAATTGATTTTTGTATTTATTCGGCTTCCTATGCATTCACGGGGGTTGGAAAAATTCGCGAGTTTTGAAGATCTGGATTTTGGAGAATTTGCTGGAATTGGATTGTGCTTTCAGATTTCTCCTTGATTCCTTGTTGGCTCTCTACATTCTGATTTTAGAAAAATTGTTTGGGGGATATGGTTTCATGATTTGCAGTAGTTTAATTGTTATCTAATAGTGTATTTATTTGGGGAAAAATTAGCATTTCAATGGTTCTATTTTTTTGGAAATTTGCATTGCCAGAAGCTTTTGTGTTTTCTCTATGTCTAAATTGTGCTTCTTTTAGCCTCTATGAATGTTGTATATTAATTAGAAATCATATTTGGGTGTTATTGAGTTTTGATTCCAAATCTTCCCTTGGTTGAACCTATTTTGGGGTCTAGTTCCTATTCGGTGGCTGAGAGCTCTTTGAGACTCTCTAAGACTACACTGCAGAATGTGCAGATGCTTGCATCAACTTAAATTGGTTGCATTTTGTCCCTATTAAACTTGCTTGGGTCTCCTTTTGGTATTTTCAACTTGTTCCTATTCTCCTTTGACCAATTTAGCTCCCTAAACCTTGGTTTTGGCTCTATGGGAGAAGTCTTTCTTGATGTAACCTTTTGCAGTGACTGTGTACTTGATATATTTGTTGTCTCAGTCAAGAATTGGATGTCTCAGACCCTCTATATGCAATATGAGGGCTGTTTTGGACCCCTAAGCCTTTTTGAGTTCTCTTGTAAGCTTTGTGCCTCAGAATTGAGTTGTTTTCTGCATATCTTCCAAAAATGCTATGAGAACACCAAAAAATCCTATTTTGTTTACTAGGAGTGACATGGGACAAACCAAGGGTGCCACCATACATCCAAGGAGTTCCATTGTTCATACTAGGGGCACTAAGAGACATACCATGGGTGCTAAGGTCCTGAAATTGCAAATGCAAGCCAAATGACCAAAAATGCCATAGTATGGACCGCAAATGCTATGGTATGAACCAAAAATTCCATATTAAGTACCAAAAATTCTAGGGTACCTACCGAGGGTGCTAACCTAGGAACCAAAAATTCCATATTAAGTACCAAAAATTCTAGGGTACCTACCGAGGGTGCTAAGGTCCTGAAATTGCAAATGCAAGCCAAATGACCAAAAATGCCATAGTATGGACCGCAAATGCTATGGTATGAACCAAAAATTCCATATTAAGTACCAAAAATTCTAGGGTACCTACTGAGGGTGCTAACCTAGGAACCATCGGTGCTGAACTATCTCGGGGGTCTCCAAAAGTCAGTTTTTAGCCTGTTTTTGTGTATTTTTGGATTGTGTGAGTACTCCAGAGGCTTGTGCTGTCTATGTTGACATTCTCAAAGTTTCTTATTATGTTTTTTATTCCTTATGATATTTATTTTTCTCTGATAAGAGGGTTCATGCCTTACTATTGAGGTGATTTAATGCGATATGTTGCTCTAGCAGGAAGGAGAATGCCTCGTTATTGAGGGATTGATTTTATGGCTCTGATGGGATGTGTTATGCCTCACTGTTGAGGATTTGATATTATTTTGATCTCTTTTATGGATTTCATTCATGATTGGCTTATCCTTTATGATGTCTTGGTGAGGCTTCCTTCTATGAGTATGGCTTATGAGTCCTCTTTGCTAAGTTTGGTGTTTAGTTTGTTGTATCTATTCTTACATTAATTTAGAGCCTTCATGATGTTGTTTTATGCTTTATGGATGTGTTTTTACCCTATGACCTTGGTTCATGGTTGGGGGAGTGGGCTCTTGCATGGTTTGGACCTAGGTTGTGAGTACTAGATCTCTAAGAAGGGGGACTCTAAACCTATGGAACAACATGAAGACTTCACAATTTAATTGCAAGTGATAACATGATAATAATTAACTAGTGGGTTGGGTATTTAGGAATACACCTAATCAAGATAAAGAATATGATGTTGTATGCCACAATTGGATTGACCCAGGGAGGTAGTTTTGGGATCCTAGATTGGGAAGACCGTTGGAGCGGTATACCCGATATCCCTTGAGTGACTCCAAGGTGGAGACAAATGCCACATGAGGTTAGCATGTGATGAAACTCTACCCCATATGTGTTAATTTTCCATATGCCTTTTTTTATCTATTTTCTTATTGAGGTTGATTGCATTGATTTAGCCTTGTGATGTACTTTGGTGTTGTGACCTTATGTTGGAGTCTTGTGAAGTCATGCTATATCCTTTGGTTGTTAGGTGTTAGCTTAGGTCTTCAGTGTGATTTGGAACCCTATATCATCTCCTAGAATGGGGGATGGTTCCTATTTTGTTCCATATGTTCGAGTGGTTGATGCCTTCTTCCATTAGGATATTCTTCTTGGATGTTAGCATGGGTGGATTGGATCCTTCATGTGATTATTCTTTGGAGCTGATTTTTATGTTCATGGAAGGAAGACAATGTAGCATGATGATTTATATATGTAAAAGTGATTATGCATCTATATGTACTTGTAAATGATATTGTAATAGGACTTGAAGTAGTGATTAAGAGAAGTGTTCCTTGATTATTCCTTGATGTATCAGATTTTCATTATGTAATATGAATTTATGAGATCTATGTGAAAGAGAGAAATGTGATATCTTATATGAATTCAAGAAATAGATTTACCATGTGTAATCCTATAGAATGAATGATAGGAAGAATAGTAATGGTTGTCTTGAGTCTTGTTGAGTAAATAGGAATTATCTAGAAGAAATGGTTAAATAGACCTATGATGGATTATGATAAAAAGAAAGTAAGATTATGTACTTATGCAACTTGTGTTAATCAGTATTAGGGTGTGATGTAGCAATAAAGATCATGTTCTTTTTCTACATACTCGTATGTGTTAGGCCTTGATGATGTAGAAACCATGATCTTGTAAAAATGATGTATTAATATTTGGTTCATGTTCAAGAATTGTTTGTTATGTTGGGATTGAGATACTATGTTGATTTAAGGGATTGAATAAATAGAATATGTTTATAGTATTAAATATAATTCTTGAAATTGTTTAGTGGCATGCTATCCTATTCAGAGGTTAATAAGTGCTTTCTATTATAATCTTGCATGTGAATATAGATAGTATTCTTGATGAAATGTGTAATGATGGTGCTTAAGGAAATAATCTAGTTCCATATGTAGGATAAGGATAAATGCATTTATATTCATGATGTGTTAAGTGATTGATGAATCGAGATGGTATTTAGGTACATATGATTGGTGTTTTAAAATAAACTTAAGGAGATTTAATATGATGAGCTATGCATTTGTGTTAATGTTGTTCTAATTGCATGAAAAGTAAATGGTTAAATGGAATATAGAAAGTGATCATTCAAATGGATAAGTGTTAAGTGAAGATGATTTCAAGTAGTGACGTTAAGATACCCTAGGGAATGGTTTGTTTCAAGAGTATATTTGGAGATAGGTTAATGATTAGATGATTTTCTCTGCTTGTGTAATCTGGTTATGTTCGTGTTGGTTTATGTGATCTTGCAAAGAGTTAATGTTGCATTGATGTATGTTTATGATAACATAAAAATAATGGATGTTTTAAAAAAAAAATTATCTCCATTTTCTGATAGGTTATAGTTTATTTCTCTAGGGTATTTTGGAAGCCATTACATGCTTTTAATGTAGATGTAGGGATAGCATCCCATTGAGCATGAGAGAGAGGTGGGATAAGATGTCTCCTACTACTCCAAGTGACAAAATTTCTTGGAGGTTGGACTGCCATGAGTACGTGGGTTGCTTGGATAGGGATTTGCACTCCAACTCCTAATATTGCTTGGATCGCAACTAGGGGTGGTAGCAATAAACTTGGATTTGATGTGGTTTCAGTCCTATTAACTGGTCTATGGATCATACACCCTCTTTAGACAAGGTAAGCAATAATGGTCCCATGGGGTGTGCTAGAAAAGGAACTATTAATCAATTAAAATTCTTCTATGAGAACAACCTTATGGGAAACTTAGTGATGGGGGACCTACACGTGTTCATTGAGTGACCTCCAAGATTTTAGAAGTCAACTCTTCATGCATGTGAGGAGAAAAGGGATGGACGGAAAATTAAAACAAAGCTACTCTATAGAGATGTGTTAAAATGATTTTAGTACGCTATAAGCACAGAGAAACTTCACATACATGCAGCTCTAAGGCCCATTCAACAATCTACATGCCTAGAAAATCAAGATGAAAATATAAACAACAACCTATTTAACATAATACAACAAAAACCATTCATCTATTAGTTAACAAGTTCAAAAGACAAAGTTTAATCTATAGAGTCTTACAATATATATCCCAAAAGTTATACGGAATTACAAAATGCATAGAGAAACATTCATGCACACTGAAAATAGTTATCATAAAGGCCACAAGTACAATTTGAATATCACAGTTTCAAGAGTACAATCACAAGTTAAAGGTGTAATTCACATAACTATTGTCTATATTTCTCCTCTCAAAAATTTGAACCCCTTCAAAGGAAAAAAAAATCACTTATATAATTAGGAACCAACGACCTAACAAAGAAAATAGAGAGAACCAAAATAAACACATGCACCGCTATCAGCACTGTTAGCAACTGTGAAGCAGCCTGATGAGAAGCTGGATGAAACAACTTCGACCTTTAGCACAATCGCCACCAAATCATCTAATGATCAAATCAAAATGGAAAAGCCTGTGACTATTGTTGAACTGTATGTTGTTGGTGACAAATGCCCCATTATCTCAAAATGCATGCCAAGATCACTGGGTGGTTGCTACAAAAAAAACATGGCAGCAAGAGGGATTGGCTTGGGAACTTAACAAAACTGCATAAGGCACCTCACGAGGAACTGCCACATGACATAAACTGAAAACACTTTTAAAATTACAGGCCCACCAAATGAGAGTGACACATGACAGACTCTCACAACTACCTAACAAAGTGAAAAGAGAAGCTCAAACAATGCGAGGCGTGCCGCCATGTGGAAGATGTGAGGATGCAAAATATAAAACTTTGGCCGAGGGAAAATAAAATCCAACTCCCTTAAAGATGCATAGTGGACTATAGGACCCACTAAAACTGTCTTCACTTGTGACATTCTCATATAGTGTATGATTGCTTTTGTTATACAAGATCTCAAAATATTGAAATGCATTATTATTTTGATATTTTCAATGTTTTTTTTGTTTCATTTATGCTTTTGATTGTCAAATTCATTGATTTCTGTAGTTTAATGAAATGTTAAATGTTTGTTTAATTTGAATAATATTTTCTAATATATATGATGTAATTCAAAATAACTCATAATCACAATGGGAAGAAACAAGAGAGGAACCATTGAATCACAAGAAGGCAACAAAGGAAAGATAGAGGGAGTGCATGAAAAGACTATGTGAAATGAGAAAATCGGGAGGAGAAGGTACGCCATATACACCAACTCAATTACATGGATCAAATGAATCGAATGCAAACCAAGAAGAAGTTCTAATCAATGATCAAATAAATATACTTAATGAAAGCCAAGAACATGCAACAATATTAACACATCCTATAATTATTTGTAGAAAACCAAAGTATATAATTGACATTGATGAAAATAGTTTGAAGCCAATTAAAATTTCTTGAGGAACTTGTCGTAGAATAGCTAAAAAAATATGGAAAAGTTATTTTGAGAGATTAAAACAAACCACAAGATGCCAATTAATTCTTGAAATGATAAGAAATATGAATTATAGAGAGATAATGAAAATCATTGGCTTAATATCATCTAAAAATGCTAGTGAAAAACTATAGTAAGAAATATATTTGATGTGTATCAAACAATTGGTTAAACGTCATGCTCTAAAGATGCAAATGTTACTCAACATGTTCATACATCAATCATAATGAGAAAAAAAAAAAAAAAGTCTCATTTAATAAGAAAAACAAGTCATTAAAGATAAGTAGAACAACACTACACCATGCCTTAGGGAGGCATGACAAACTTGAGGATCCTAACAATTATTCTCTTTGGGAATTTTCAGGTAGACTTCCACGAAAAGAAAAAGTTGTTGTTGATGCATTAAGATAATTAATTGAAAATTTTTGGCATTACAACACAAGAGTTTCACAAAATCAAAGAGATGTTGTTAGAAGGAGAATCAGATCAGAAAATTGTGAGCCACATCCGAAGCACTTTTTGGATATGAATCAAATAATTTTTTTTTAGAAATTCATTCAAACATATCCTCAAATAAGAATTAGCCAAAAAAATTTTGAAATGGAAAAACCCTTTTATGTTAAGATAAAACATGCATGCACTACGTGTTGCTATAGAATGCATATTGAATTTTCCATGCATTATGATATATACTGTCATATATGTTGTGCTTTTCACAGTAATGATGTTTTGCAAGAATGTGGTATACAAGAACCTCCACATTCATTAAGAGACTTTATTTCAAGTTTATTATGTCAAAAAGATGATGGATGCACCTTTTTTAATGTTATGTGTTTGTAAGGCTCATGTTCTACATGTGGTAGTTTACAAAAGTTGCAAAAATGTATACATTTAGAGAGTACACATGAAATTGGAAAAACATTACTCTTATGGAAAATACAAGTAGATAACATATAGGGTTAAAGATGTAAAAGAGTTGAAGAGATGTGAGTTGGTGAGTCAAGATTTACCCGTAGAATAGTTTATGAGTGTTTTTGAGGAGATACTAGTTTATGACTACATAATGCTTACACATAGAGCAGGGTGGTTGGATGAGAAATTTAAGACATGTAAGGATACATTTCCTCTTCATACCATAGTCTCTATTGTAGATTTTGCAAAGAGTTATACACTACAACCTTAGAATGAAGTGCAATCCCAGTATTACCACTCTCAATAGGTAACTATTTTTATACACATAACATTCATGCATGCACATGATAATATGAAGCATGATAGAAAGATAGTAAGAGAATATCACTTCTACATAAGCGGTGATCATAGTCATACAATAGAGTTTGTGTAAGGATGCTTTCAACTCTACTATGAGAATTTAAGGGAAAGGAATATCTGACACAACCAACATGTCATATGGTCAGACAACTACACATCACAATTCAAGAATGCAAGGATGTTCTAGTGGTTGAGTAGGATGCATATGAGGATTGGTGTACAACTTTGTTTGGAATTTTATTGAAGCTGGACTTGGAAAGGGAGAGCACGATGGTTTGGGTACATGTGTAAAAAGATCTCTTGCTAGAGAAGAACTAAAGTATGAAGGTGGTGATAATTTAATAGATACAACAACCATTGTGCAATGGTGTAACTCAACAATGAAACAAGGTAATCAAGGTAATTATACTATTTCTAGATATTTTTGGTTAATTCATGAATCTGATATTGCAAGCTTTGTAGATTATTGTACAATTAAATGATCAAGTGACTTGCACTCTTTTAGAAGCTCAGATGCTAGCTCACCAATTATTTATGCTAGACAAATGGTATGTTTTTGCTAATCATGTATGGATTTAATGTGGGATGATTGTAAATCATATGAGTGGGTTTATGGATGGTCTTTTAGACCTTTAGTTCCAATTGATACATATCAACTTCCCAAACAACTACAGTTGAAACAAATGGAAGTTTTTCATGGATTTTGACCATGTATCTAACTTAGGGAAACTAGGTACTGTTGAATGTTGCCTAGTTATTGAAATTTTTTAACTCATTTTATTTTATTTTACATTTATTTTGGTAGTAATTTATCATTCAAAAGAATGCAGATCAAGTGTATGCAGTTATTACTGATGAAAACAATGAAGAAGGGACTGATTATTTTTTATGTCCCTGCATTGCGGCTAAAAAAAAATGGCAACCACAATCATTGATGGAGAGGGTATTGAGTACCCAACAAGGTCTTTTTTTGTAACAGGAACATGGCTTCGAAGGAAACTATGAAAAATATGATGTTTGGTTGTTTGAGGACTTTGACACGCACTAGCATATTCTTCATTACTCTAACCTTGTTGTTGTAATGAATATTCACTTGATTAAATATCATGGTATGATAACTCAATGATGAACGGATAGTACCAAACTGGTACTAAGAGGGGGGGTGAATTAGTACAGACAAAATCACATTCCTAAAATTAGTTTGTCAGTAGACATTGTGCTTTGGCAAACAAATAGTAACACTACTCTTAAACAGAGTACAACCAGCAAAACCCAAAATAACTAAGACAAGCATAAACCGATTGACACTTATCTTTTCATACAATCTAATACTTCATTTCCATTTCACCCTAGAGCATGAACAAGTAATCTATCATCATAAATATATAAACAACTAGATCAACATGATCTACCTTCAGACACACATCACTTAAACTATCACATGAATAACACCACACATGGCACACATATTTTTTCATGCGGAAACCCAACTGGGAAAAACCATAGTGGGGATGAATACCCGCAAGCTATTTTTGTACTCTTTAGAAGTCTGCTCTGTTAGGAGCCTTGTCTGGTTAGAGACTGATACAATAGGTTCTATTAGGAACTGATCCTGTTAGGGATTACCTGGTTAAGGGATGGCTAGAATACCCAGTTAAGGGTTAAACCCTGTTAAAGGTTACCTTGTTAGGGGATTTCAAGAACTCAATAGTTTTGAGTCACCCTATCAAAGGATTTATAGTAAGTCGGTTAAAGCTACCCTATTAAGGGATTTCCCAACTGTTGAAGTGGTTAGAGATCAATAGGTATTACAATGATCTGGTAACAACACTCAATGCCAATGCATATCCGCTTTAGCTCCTCTTCACCTTTTGCACTTACACTCTGCAGGTATCACTTCTCTCCTCTGGTCTAGCAAGAATCACATATCACTTTACTTGGATACACACACAAAAAATTTTCCAACAACTTCAGAAAGAAAAACAACATCAACCTTATAGGAAACACATAGGTCGGTAGCATTATCTCTAAACCCTATACCTATTAGGTTAAGAAATTCAAACGGTTCGATCCTGACCATTGAGCACATTGCATTAAATGCAACAGTCTTGAACCAATCTCAAGATGTTCTCCATCATTCATTTTCTACTGCTTTCATGGCGGTTGATAACCCATCACGCGTTTTCACCATTTACAGACTTCGCACATTCTCGAGGTAGATAGGAACAATCTCCTTCATGCAAGATCCTTCACACACACAAGGCTGATGTGACAACATGATCTATTCTTTGTTATAATGCTAACTCATCACACAAAGTCACTAGTTGAGTCACATAGGCTTGAAGCACTTCAACTGGAAACCCCAAAGTTGAGACTACCAACTAGTAGTCATACAAAACTTCCATGTACCAGTTCCCATAACCACATGCCAGTTCACCTTGAACAAACACGTCGCTTCACTTTGGCACATATACCGGTTCACAATGTTATACCAGTTCTCACATATACCTGTTCTTGGTAACATACTGATTCTCTCTTCTTTAGCATATTGACATCAATGATAATCATACAATGTCATCATGTCCTCATACCCCCAAAAATCTCCCCCCTTTGGAATTGATGGCAATATACAAAGATATCTCTCCGCTTCACATCTTCTCCCCCAATTTTTGCAGATATCTTCTCCGCTTCACTTCTTCTCCCCCTTTGACAATAATGCCAAAGTGGAGGAACAAGCTTCCTTGTTCCATTATGTTGCTCCCCTTGAGGAGTAGCATCCTTCAACACATCAATCCTGAAAATTTTTTTTGACTATGCAATACCTGACTGATGTGGAGCATATACCTTTAGTTCACCTCCTGAAGGGGTAGCACCCCTAATTCACCTCTTAAGTACATAAATGTAGCCTTTGGGAGAGGCTTGGTGAATATGTCTGCTAACTACTTCTTACTGGAAACATGTTCCAATGTAATCTCTTTGTTCTGAACCTTTTCCCTCAAGAAATTATACTTAAGCTCAAAGTGCTTGGTTCTAGAATGTAAAACTAGATTCTTGGAGATCTTAATTGCACTAGTATTGTCACAAAATATACTTACCAGTTTAGATACAAGAACTTTGAAGCCATTTAATACATGCTTCATCCAAATTATTTGAGTGCAATTCATGAAAGTTGTAACATACTCTGCTTCCACTATAGATTGAGAGATACAACTCTGCTTCTTACTCATCCATGAGACCAGTCTACCACCGAGAAAGAATGCACCACTGGTTGTGCTCTTCCGATCATCCACATTACCTACCCAATCAAAATCTATGAATACTTTCAAGTTGAAATCCTTGCTATATGGATACCACAATCTATAATCAATAGTTCCCTTCAGATACCTAAGATTCTGCTTGACTACAACCAAGTGGGACTCTTGGACTTTTCTAGAACCTTGTAGTAATGCCAACTACATGTGCAATATCTAGTCTACTATACACTACATAATGCAACTTACCAATCATTGATCAATATTCCTTCTCATTAACCAGTGTTGAGTCATCCTCTTTGGATAGTTTACAACCGGTCACCATTGGTGTACCAAATGGTTTTCTATCTTCCATGCTAAAGGTCTTCAACACCTCTTAAACATACTTGGACTGAGTGATAAAGATTGCATCTTTCATCTGTTGAAGTTGCAGTCCAATGAAGAGCTTAATCTCCCTTATGAGTGACATCTCAAACTCTTTCTTCATCTCATCTACAAACTCATGACTCATCTTGTCATCTCCACCAAAGATAATGTCATAACAAATACCTCATAGATCAAGATCTGATCTCCTTCAGATTTCAAGTAGATATTGCTATCTTCGCTTGTTCTCTCAAATCCAATCTTCATAAGATGGGAGTGAAAGCATTCATACCATGCTCTAGGTGCCTCCTTTAGACCATATAAGGCTTTATGTAGCCTACACACCATGTCACTATCTTTAGATAGGAAGAAAACCCATCTAGTTGCTCTACATACACCTCCTCTTCAAGTACACCATTTAGGAATGCAAATTTTACATCCATTTGATATACTTTGAATCCTTTAAAAGCTGCATATGCAAGAAGCCTATGAACTCCTTCAAATTAGGCTACAAGAGAAAAGGTTTCTCCATAGTCTTCTCCTTCTTCTTGGGCATATCCTTTACACACCAGTCTGGCTTTATTTCTAATCACTGTGCCATCCTCATTCAGCTTATTTCTAAAAACCCATTTGGTACCGATGATATTTTTATGCTCTGGTCTGGGTACCAAAGACCATGTATCATTTCTCTCTATCTGGTCAAGTTCCTCTTCCATTGCCTTGATCCAGTCTTCATCTTTATGTGCCTCTTTTAATGATTTAGGCTCAAATTCAGAGATCATACATGAGTTTTCTCTGACCTTTCTTCTTGTAAGGATTCCTGCATCTTTATCTCCTATGATCTTCTTAGGATCATGATTTAGCTTGACATACCGAGGAATGGTCTTAATAGATTCCTCTTTCTTTTCTTCTTCATCCTCATCTCCATCAGTATCAACATCTACATCTACCAGTGTAGGAACACTATTACTGGTACTTGGTTGACTAGCAACCAGTTCCCAGAAGGTTACTACTAGTTCATCTCTTACTTGCTTTCTGCCAGTTTCCTCAAGTTTTCCAGAGTTTTCATCAACTCTAACATTGATGCTTTCCATAATTCTCTGAGTCCTATTATTGAAACACTTGAGAGCTTTTCTCTTGGTGGAATACCCTAGGAATATTTCCTCATCACATTTCGCATCAAATTTTCTCTAGTGTTCACTCCTCTTGATGTAACATTTGCTACCAAACACTCTAAAGTAGCTAACCACAGGTGTCTTACTAGTCCAATACTCATAAGGAGTTTTATCCTTACCTCTCTTGATGAGTACCTGGTTCATTGTGTAGACTACAGTTCTCACCGCTTCTCTCCAAAAGGTGTGAGCAACCTTTCCTTGAATCAGCATTGTTCTCGTTGCTTCAACCACAGTTTGATTATTCCTCTCTACTAGGCCATTCTGCTATAGAGTCCAGGGGTAGATAGTTGCCTCTTAATGCCATGTTCTTCATAGTACTTGTTGAATTCACTGGAAGTGAATTCCACTCCTTGATCAGTTCTCAGGCACTTGATCCTTTTACCACTTTCCTTCTCCACTAATGCTCTGAAAGATTTGAACTTTCCAAAAGCTTTAGAATTATCTTTCAAGAATGTGACCCACATCATTCTTGAGCAGTCATCAGTGAGAATCATGAAGTACCTATCACCCTGCACACTCCTAGTTTTCATAGGACCACACAAATCAGTATGCACAAGATCAAGCAAATTGTCAGCAGTGAAAGGTTTATCTTTAAAGGTTGAGGAAGACATTTTCCCTAGCTGACACTCTCTGCACAAGCTATTTTCCAGTTTGCTCAGCACCGACAATCCTCTAACTGCCTTGATCTTACTAGTATTTACAATGTTATCAAAGTTTACATGGCAGAGTCTCCTATGCCATATCCAACTATCATCGAACTTGGCCATAAGACATGTACTAATATTTGCATTCAGCTTAAATAGGTTACCTTTGGTTTGCATGTTAGTGGTGACCAATTCACCATTATTTCCTTTGATTCTACACACTCCATTCTTGAATTCCAAAGTGAGACCACTATCATTCAGCTAGGAAACACTTAGAAGGTTGTGTCTGAGACCATCAACCCAATACACATTGTCAGCACTACTCTTTCGATTTAGAGAGATAGACCCTCTACCTTTGACCATACATGGTGCATCATTACCAAAGCGAACCACACCACCATCATATTCTTTGAAGGATAGAAAATTTCTCTGGTCACCAGTCATATGGTGAGAACAACCACTATTAATAATCCACTCATTGGAATTATCAAAGTGGGAGACAAGAGCCTTCTTGTCTGACACATCTTCCTTGACAACAATAAACACAATATCTTCATTTTCTTCATCTTCTGATTCCTCATCTGTGACACCTTCATCAACTGCCACAAAATAGTTTCTCCAGTTTCCTCCTTTGAATTTCTTGAACCTTTCTGGTTTGTCCTTGTTGTCACCATTAGGATAGTTTATAGCAATATGTCCTATCTGGTTACAAGAAAAGCATTTCAAAGGGAGCTTACCTCTATATTTACCAACTCCTTTAGGAAGTTTCCTGGCAAGAAGAGCTTCAAATTCCATCAGAATCTCCTCATCATCCATTTCTCTGCTCTGTATTGGTTCACCATTGGTGCTTGCTTCTTTTCCTTTTTAGATGGTATAGCAAAAGCTTTAAAAGATGATTCAGTCTTTTCAACACTGCCATCAAAACTATTTAGCACATAGGCTGTCAACTTTGTAATGATGGAGTCTAGGGATACCTTAGTCTTGTCTATTGATCTCAACTCCTAAATAGCAGCAACCGTTATTGCATAGACCAGTAATAAGGATCTCGGAACTTTGCTTACCACAGTGGAATCTTCCATTTTACCACCTGCACTCTTGATATCTTCGACAATAGTTTTGATTCTTATTCCATACTATTGAATGGTCTCACCTTCAACCATCCACATGTCTTCAAACTTCCCTCTAAGGCTTTCTTCCTTAGCTTGATTTACATGCTCATCACCGCCATAGATATTTTCAAGAGTATCCCATACTTCTTTGGGATTTACTTTATCTTGGACATCAATAAACTCAATGTCAGATAAACTACTAATTAGGGCTTCCATAACTTTCACATTCTCCTGCATCTCTCTCTTTTGGTCATTGGTGAGAGTACCGGTAGGGGCAACATAAGCATTCTCAACATAGCTCTAGTGTTGAGAACCCATGCTTCTGATGTATATCTTCATTTTGTCTTTCCATATATTGAAATTATCTCTATTGAACTTTGGACCTTCCCTCTTCATCATTAGATTGGGATCTTTTCCTCAAGCAGTTAAGCTTATAACACAGAGGACCGGGAGGACACTCTGATACCAATTGATAACTCAATGATGAATGAATAGTACCAAACCAGTATTGAGAGGAGGGGGTGAATCAGTATAGACAAAAATACATTCCTAAAACCAATTTGTCAGCAGACACTGTTCTTTGGCAGACAAACAGTAACACCGGTCTTAAACAGAGTACAACCGGCAAAACCCAAAATAACTGAGACAAGCATAAACCGGTTGACACTTATCTTTTCATACAATCTAATACTTCATTTCCATTTCACCCTAGTGCATGAAAAGGTAATCTATCATCATAAATATATAAACAACTAGATCAACATGATTTACATTCAGACACGCGTCACTTAAACTATCACATGAATAACACCACACATGACACACATATTTTTTCATGTGGAAACCCAACTGGGAAAAACCATGGTGGGGATGAATACCCACAAGCTATTTTTAAACTCTTTAGAAGTCCGCTCTATTAGGAGTCTTGTCCAGTTAGAGACTAATACAATAGGTTCTGATAGGAACCGATCATGTTAGCGATCACCCGGTTAAGGGGTGGCTAGAATACCCGGTTAAGGGTTAAACCCTGTTAAAGGTTACCTTGTTAGAGGATTTCAAGAACTCAATGGTTTTGAGTCACCCTGTCAAAGGATTTATAGTAAACCAGTTAAAGCTACCCTGTTAAGGGATTTTCCAACTATTGAAGTGGTTAGAGATCAATAGGTATTACAATGATCTGGTAACAACACTCAATGCCAATGCAGATCCACTTTAGCTCCTCTTCACCTTCTGCACTTACACTCTACAGGTATCACTTCTCTCCTCTAGTCTGGCAAGAATCATGTATCACTTTACTTGGATACACACACACAACTTTTGCCAACAACTTCAAAAAGAAAAATAACATCGACCTTATAGGAAATAGATAGGTCAGTAGCATAAACCCTAAACCCTAAAACTGTTAGGTTAAGCAATTCAAACGGTTCGATCCTGACCATTGAGCACATTGCATTAAATGCAACATTCTTGAATCTATCTCAAGACGTTCTCCGTCATTCATTTTCCACCGCTTTCATGGTGGTTGATAGCCCATCACACGTTTTCACCATTTACAGACTTCACACATTCTTGAGGTAGATAGGAACAATCTTCTTCATGCAAGATCCTTCACGCACACAAGGCTAATGTGGCAACATGATCTGTTCTTCGTTACAATTCTAACTCATCACACAAAGTCACTGGTTGAGTCACATAGGCTTGAAGCACTTCAACTGGAAACCCCGAAGTTGAGACTACCAACTGGTAGTCATACAAAGCTTCCATGTACTTGTTCCCATAACCACATGCCGGTTCACCTTCAACAAACACACCACTTCACTTTGGCACATATACCAATTCACAATGTTATACCGGTTCTCACATATACTGGTTCTTGGTAACATTTTGGTTCTCTCTTCCTCAGCATATTGACATCAATGACAATCATACAATGTCATCAAGTCCTCATACCATTTAACTTAGTGCCGACATGGTAGACCACTCAATAAGAATTTATGAAAAGTTCTTGAATCTTACAATGAGGCAATATTTGACACAATAAGGGTTAGAGCTAATCCCTAGGGTTCATTAGATTGAGTTGATTTGTATGTAATCATAGGGAAAATTTAATCTATATGAGCAATCCCTGTGACTAGACTACACCAAGATGAAGGATTTAATCTATATGAGCACAAGATTGAGCTAAATGAATGCGACATTAAGCTAGATATGCAAGATTAAGCTAGATGATTGAATATTAAACTAGATGAATTCAAGAAATCATGATTAAACTAATATGAAATAAACTAATATGTAATATTCTCAATGCACATTATCTCAATGAACCTCTAACAAAAATAACATAATAACAATAAATCTCCAGGGTAATCTAACTGAGAGATGAAAGGCTGAATTTATAGAAAATCAAGAGAGAGACCAATGGTCAAGATCGATTAATGATGAGCGGTCAAGATTCTCCAAGAGGAAGCACAATCCAGGTGAATTGATGTGATTGGCTTCTTTTCTTAATTTTAAAGGAAATTCACTTAAATTTAAGATAAAATTAGAAAAATTGATTTATTCCATATTTTTATTCAATTTTGATATTTAATTGATTTAATTGCCGTTCCGAGATTTTTCAATCTATTAGATTTCTCAAGTTGAATCCTTTTTTGAAATTAATTTCTTTTTGCAAATTAATTTATTTTTGCAAATTAATTCCTTTTTAATGATTTAATGACAAATTGATTTATTAATTAAATATGCTAGGATGTTTAATTAAATAAAAGGATAATTGATTAAAATGATTTACTTGGAATGATTAATTAATTAAATAAATATTTAATTAATATAGAATGATTTTTTTGCCATGTGACATTGATGATTGAGGAATTAATTAAATACGTGCTCAAGATTAGTTTAGTTGTCTTTGGTTAGGACCTTGGTGATGTAGCCAAGATTAGGGGCCCATGGTTTAGGTGACCATTTTTAGGGTATTACATTTTCCCCTCTTTGAATTGATGCACAAGTAGTGCATTAATTCAAATAATATTGATGTCGAAGGGATATCAGTTCTGAGCTTGATGGATCACAAACTGATGAAGAGCGAGATATTCGGCTTGATTTGAAGCAATGAAACTGAATAGGTTGATTAAAGCAATACCGATGAAGAGCGAGATACCGATATTGAACTTGATTGAACTATAATTAGTTGAGCGAAGAAATAAAACCAATTCCAAACATGATTGAACAAGAACCAATTAGCGAAACAGAATGTCCAACTTGATTTGATATGATGAAACTGAACACTTATTTTGAGTTTGATTCAGATGACAATAAAATTGATATGCCCCTAGAGATTGATTGAAGTTCGATTAAGCTTTGATTTAAATAGATTTTCTTCTTGACTTTTGATGAAGATTTGAAAAAAATTCTCGACTTTTTGATGATATAATCACTGATAACGATGATGTAATGAGCATGCCCCCTCGAGAGCGAAATCAAAAGATAGTGAGATCGCAATGATTTTAGGTAATTTTATTTAATAAAATTATTTAGCGATGATAATTTGAGCACAAAGATTGATTTGAGAATTAATTTAATATTAGAGTTGATTCAGAAAAGATTTGAATACAGAATGATGTAAAGATTGACACAAAGATGAAAGTGTCAAGTGGTCAACATTGTGAAAATTTGACTAAAAATTGATGTTAGATTTTGATTTCGATCACTAACATGGACTCAGGATGGTTGATTTAGCTAAGAGTATAAATTTTGTGTCAATCGGAGCAAGTTTGAAAATTAGGGTTTCACCTATAAAAGGGGTTTAAAGTGTCATTTTTCAAATCATTTTTACCTCTCAAAGTTCAAAATTTTAAAAACCTTCTCTAGAGAAAAATGGCAATTCCAGTTCAAGATCAGCGATTCAAGCACCATAGACAACATAATCAACCTTGAAACTACCCAACAACAGTAAGTGATCGATCTATAACCTCTTTCATTTCTCATTTTGAGAATTTTGTTGAATTTTTTGTGCTTAGTTTTGTTTTAGTTTGTCCCTAGTTGTTTAGTCGTATGGCCAACTAGGGTTTGTCATTTGAGTAACTGGTAACTTTTCTTTTCTCGTATGGTCATGTATGTTTTTTTGTATAGCATATACCCTTAAATCATATGAGTGTGTTCTCCATGCCCCCTTTAGTCGTCCCTTACCAGTCAGTGACTGGTATCAATAAGTTTACTCATGATATCCCCATTCTTTACTCGTATGAGTTGTTGCCCCATTGTGACAAATCGTTTGGGAAACAGTGTGTATTTTTGAATGCATAAACGTGAATTTTTTATTTCCATTGTCATAAATTTGGATTCTTTAGCAAGTTTAACACATTCTTAGCACAAATTTGATCACAAACTGATATTTTTTTATTTAATTTTGCAGCTTCAGTTGCCAGACATATAGTTTAGATGCACATATCCACCAACTATGAGATTAGTGCAAGACTTATCAGATGCACAAAGAGATCATATTGGGTTGTGTGGATTCAGATATTTGCTTTAGATGCCTAATATTCATGTGAATCATGGATTTTTGACTGTGTTAGTTGAGCAATTCCATAGCGAACATAACACATTCCACCTGCTGACTGGGGAGATGACTATCATTCCTGAGGACATATATAGGATTATGAGGATACCTTTTGCTGGAGATAAGGTAGATTATGATGTTGCACCATGACAGGGGATTGAGGCACTGAGACTCATTTTTAATGATGATACTATATTGGATCATTCTATCACCTAGGATGATCTTTTTATTAGATATGGAGCACAATTCTCCCTTGCTTGCATTTTGGTGGGTATTATAGGTTGTTTTGTTATGCTAGATAGAGGACAATGGGGATTTTTATGTGGATGGGGTAGGATGCTGGAGAGATTGCTTACTTATCCTGTAATATTAGGTTGGGGATTATGCTTACTAGCACACATATACCGTGAGATGTATGAGATTGCCTATAGAGGGTAAAGAGTATAGCGGCAGGTGTTTTGGTTCTACAAATTTGGGCCTGGGATCATATCCTAGTTTGTAGGCTGATTGTAGATGATGCATGAGAGGAGGGTCAACCCATTATGTATAGAAATTGAGGTTATATTACACAACTCTAGCTGGGGAAGACTGACTACTGGAGGCGATAGCTGGATGACATGATATCAGTAGTCTGGAGAACATACAGGGGTCTAGAGCAATGGGATGACTGGAGGATGTAGCAAATAGATATGTTTATGACTCATCCACTTGATGGTAGATTCACTTATTATTGAGTGTTTTATGGTTAGTAGAGTTTTAAGGCAGTACGGGAGGCCACCGAGTATCTCTGAGGAGTTTATATCTTATACATGATTCATATTCCCTATCCATGCAGGAGTTAGCAGGATTACAACCACAAATGTGGGAGTATCTGGAGGATGTTGCAGATGTAGGGGTAATTCCCTAGTTTAGGGATTGGTTCTAGAGACATCCATTCTCGTGATTCACAGATCCTGGAGAGCATGCCCCTTAGATAGATGAGGGTGACGATGTGCTAGTGTGAGCTCATAGAGAGGAGACACCTAGGAGTGGAGGAGGAGATCTGGGTGCGATTAGTAGTAGAGCAACAATCACAAGATGAAAGTGTCAAAGGGGAGAGGGAGGATCTTTAGGAGTAGTTGGCAGAGATGTAGGTGGTGATAGGAGAGGAGAGGCTACAGTGGATGTAGAGATGGGTGAGGTAGTGGGCCCTAGTGGAGGTGAGGAGGTTGGAGCAGGATATCACACACCTATAGACATCATTAATGCATTCAGAGGGAGACTCAGGAGCTTGTAAACATAGATGGTAGTGATGCAGGCACAAATAGAAGAGAGAGATTGACAAATCGTTGAGAGAGATCAACAACTACAAAGTATGAGAGCAGAGCATGATAGTCTCCAGCATGAGGTTGTACATTAGATGAGCATGGTGACGTATTACGTAGTAGCTTATAGTGTAGTGGTGCCAGCAGATAGGCAAGTTGTTATTTATTCATAGTATATGGCTCTGTCAAAGGGAGCTATGACACCCAAATAGGATGCCCCTATTCATCAGCCACCACCTCCTCCTCTAGGCGATGAGAGAGAGGTGGAGAGTTATATTTTTAGATGTCTCCCATATTTTTAACCCCATGTTTGTAGTTTATACAATTCTTGATATATTTCTTTCTCCAATAGACATTGTATATGATATTTGATATCATCTGTACCCTTTGACATTGATATTTGATGAGATATATGTATGAGTCCATGATTTGATCTTATTTTACTTGTGTTATTGATATGAGATGATTTATGAGATGTATTTCCATATGCATTTCTCTATATGAATGCATTTCTTTTTATTATGTATGTTTGTATGTAATGCAAATGAATATGGATGTTTTTGTTTCTTTTTCATATGCAAATAAATGATTTGATGAGTGAAAATGATGAGCTAATAATGCAAATGTTTATTTTTTTATTTTTCATGCAATAGTATGAATGCAAATGAATGTGTAATGGACTTATAGATCTATATGATATGCTCATGTATGCAGCTAACATCTCATGTAGGATTTGTGATGTCAATACATAGGTACTTGATTGTGTCGATGATGATGATACAGTTGACCACTTGGCAGAGAAATGATGATTGATTTAGATTCAACTCATCTAGAAACATTGCTATTCTGCTAAAATCACTTTAAATGCAAAACATAGTATGAATGCAAACAAGGGCACATATGCAAACTAGGATTGAGTCACTGGATTTTAATTTGCCTTTTATCTTCATTAAGTAGAAATGTAGGAATAAACATAAGCACCAAGGCACAAAGAACTAGGATGACCTGAATGTCATGTCCTTTTTAATATAGCAAGCGAACATAAGCACCAAGGCATAAAGAGCCAGGATGACCCAAATGTTTATTGCATGCAAACACACCAGACAAAGTACAATTCCTTCCTTTTCATATGCAATATTGGTTATCTTGTCCACAATGACCCATTCATTATTCATATCCTAGGATAGATTAAGCATGCATCCAGATTGCATAATAAAGAAATTTACTCAAAATAGACAAGGAAATTATTCCAACCTCCCTATAGCATACAAATAAATGGAGTCAAGGTATGTGTGGTGATTTCACCTTGATGTGAAAGCAATTATCACAAACACCCAACTTATGAGATGTTTGTAGATCATCAGAATCACTCCTACAAGAAGAAAACAAAGAAAAGTATTATGCCCCCAGTCCTTATTCCTCTTAGTCAAGATAGACTTCCTTGAGTTACTTAGAGGGAATAATAATTGAAAACCAATTTAAAATACAACACACAAAGAAAATTTTAATCAAACCTCAAACAGTTATTGTGATTGTTTTCATTGTTCTTGTTTTGCTTAGTTACTCAGTGGTAAAACTCTGCAGTAGTTTGGAGATAGGTGACTGGCACAGATTGGGTGACCGGGTACTACCGACACAAAGATAGCTTGGTTAAACTGCTTAGGACATTTATATTGATCAGTCAATTACCCTAAGACTAGGACATTGATTAGTTTCAAGCCACGAGGGTTCTAAGAAGAACTAGGGTGTCACAAAAGCGACTAAAAGATATGCACAAGCTAAAGCAAAGATGCAGGAAAGCGAGAACAGGAAATGACAATTTTCCATTGATAGATGGAGAACTTTAGTACAAGAGGTGCCTATTTACCAAGTTTTTTACCTTCTTGGTAGAGATTCTCTTTTATCTTCAGGACTTTTTAGGATTTTTAGGATTTTTTTAGAACTTTTTTATTATTTTTAGGATTTTTTCAGGACTTTTTCGCTGTACAGATTGCTAGAGTAGAGAATACTAAGTGTAGAATTTCTTCAAGTGGATGGTGTTGATCAGGTCATGGAGCTATTCTCCTTCTGATGTTGAAATTTGATAAGCACTAGAGCCAAAGACTGTAGTAAGAATGTAGGGACCCAGCTAGTTGGGTTCAAACTTCCCTTTTTGTTCTTGAAACTATTGATTTTTAGGATTCTCTCTTAAAACAAGGTCACCAACCTGAAATTCTCTGTGTCAAACTTTCTTGTTATAATCTCTAGACATTCTCTTTTTGTAATCTCTCAGATGATCAAACGCCACTTGTCGATGTTCATCCAGCAATTCTAGTTCTTGCAATCTAGATATTTTGTGATCTCCATCAGTAATAATACCTTGCAAAGAAACTCTCAAAGAAGGAATTTCAACCTCAATAGGCAAGACTACTTCAGCCCCATACACCAAAGTAAAAGGTGTAGCCCTAGTAGGTGTTCTGATACTTGTTCTATAAGCCCATAGTGTCAAATTGAGCTACAGATGTCAATCCTTTCCAGATTTGTTGACCATTCTATGCAAGATAGTCAGCAGATTTTTGTTAGATGCTTCAGCCTATCCATTACCTTGAGGGTAATATATAGAAGACCAATGTTGTTTGATTTTTAACTTGTCACAGAGCTCATCTAGATCCTTGTTTTTGAAATGCCCTTCATTTTCAGTCACAATTGAAGATGGGATTCTATACATGCAGATGATATAGTTAAGAATGAACATAGCCACCTATTTGTCCATTGCTTTGATTAGCAGAACCTCTTCAACCCACTTGGTGAATTACTCAGTAGCAGTTATGATAAACTTGTGTCCATTAGATGATACAGGATATATTTGGCTGATGAGATCAAACACCCATTGCTGAAAAGGCCAATGTGTGATAAAAGGTATTAGCTATCTTGCTGGAACATGTATGATATTCCCATGTAGAAGCATTTCTCACAAGTTTTAACAAATTTTATAGCATCTTTTTCCATATCTAGACAATAGTAGCCAGCCCTTAGTAGTTTTTGAGCTAGAGTTATACCATTTGAGTGAGATCCACAAATACCTTCATGAACTTCAGATAACACATGTTGAGACTCGTCAGGTTCTAGACACCTAAGAAAAGTACTATCTAAACGTCCTCTATACAAATCATTAGTTATAATGACATATCGTGAAGCATTTCAGATTATGTTTATTTTCTTATTATGGGTAAGGTTATCAAGGATAATTTGGTCACATATGTAAGAATAGATATGGCTATAGTGAGATGAGTCATGTCCAATGATAGAAAAAACCATATGGGACTCAAGGGAATCGTAAGCAAGACAATAAAGCTCTTCCACTAGGAATTCATAGCATAACTTAGATTCTTGTAGCTGTGGTATAGATTTTAATGTAGCCATCATGTGTACTTCTTAGTTTATTGGTCTAGGAATCTGCTGAAATGATACAAAGGCAAAGTATTTCTTAAAGTCATCAACCATTCTTTTATAGGGAATCTATTTTTTATCCCAAGTTTGATATATATCATTGATTTGGTTGATTATCAGTTTGTAGTCACCATAGATGTATAACTCAACAACTTTCCATTCAATAGCTAGCTTGATTCCATTTACCAAGGCTTCATATTTTGCAATATTGTTTGTACAAGGAAAGAGGATCTTGTACACCTTTGGGATTGAGTATCTCTGAGGAGTGATAAAAAGAATTCCACCACCAGAACTTTGTTGAGTAAAAGATCCATCAAAGAACATTTTCCAAGATCATTGAGTAAGATGCATTATGGATTCATCCATAAATTCTATGTGCAAAGGTTGATTGTCTTCAAGTGGAGCATCAACAAGTTGATCTGCAATGATTTGTCCTTTGATAGATTTGTATTTTACATACTCAATGTCAAATTGTGTGAGTATCATAACCCATTTAACCAATCTCTCTAGAAGTGTTTCCTTGCTTAGAAGATATTTGAGTGGATCAATCTTAGTCACCAGTTTGATAGAATGTGCTACAATGTAATGTCTTAATTTTTGTGATACAAATACCAATGCCAAACAAGCTTTCTCAATGATAGTGTAGTTCATCTCATAGGAAACCAAGGTCCTACTGATATAGTATATAGCTCTTTCCTTTTTATTCTCATCTTGATGAGACAAAAGTGCCTCCGGCGATGTATTAGTAGCTGATATGTAAAAAATCAAGGGTTTGTCTTTAATCGATGGCATCAAGATAGGTGGATTAGAAATATATTCTTTGAACTTCTTTAGGTATTGTTCATAGTCTTCATCCTAGCTGTATGTAACTCCTTTCCATAATGCTTGTGTGAATGGTTGAGCTTTATCTGCTAGCTGAGAAATGAAGTGCCTTATTGATTGGAGCCACCCTTTTAGAGTTCTCATTTGACTGACATTCTTTGGAGGTGGCATTTCCATGATAGCTTTAACTTTTTCTAGATCCACTTCAATTCCTTTTTCTGAAACAATGCATCCTAGGAGTTTTCCAGATGTAACTCCAAATGCACATTTCTTAGGATTTAGTTTGAGTTTAAATTTTTCCATCATGTCTAGGATTTGACCCAGTTCTAAGAGATGTGTTGACCTTTTCATATATTTGAGTAGGGTATCATCAACATAGTCCTCCATATTTTTGTGCATCATGTCATGAAAGATTGTTGTTACAACTCTGTGATAAGTGGCACCTGCATTCTTTAAGCCAAAGGGCATCACATTCCAGCAAAAAGTTCCCAGACATAGGTGAACATTGTTTTCTCTTGATCATTAAGTACAATTTTGATTTGATTGTATCCAAAAAAACCATCCATCAGAGAGTACATTTCATAGCCAATATTCATGTCCACTATCATGTCTATGTTAGGCAGTGGAAAAACATATTTTGGACATGCTTTATTTAAATCTCTGAAATCTGTGCAAACATGTATTGATTTGTCTAGTTTCGAAATAGGTACAATATTAGATATCCACTCAACATAATCAATTTCTCTGATGAATCCTACTTTTAGTAATTTTTCTAGCTCAACATTAACAAGTAATGCAACATGAGGATGTATTTTTTGGAGATTTCTCTTGACAGGTTTAACTCTAGGAGCGATAGAAAGATGATGCATTATGAGTTTAGGATCCAGACCTAGAATATCAGCATATGTCCATGCAAAATTGAACTTTTTCTCTGTGAAGAAATTAGTAAATTCTTTCAGTTCTTTTGCTGATAGGGATTGAGCTACATGTATGATATGTTGAGTTTCTTCTATTCCAATTTTCACTGGTTGTGTAGGTTCAATCAGCACTGATGATCTCTCTTGAAAGTGATCATGAAAAATATCAAGTATCTCACCTTCAAGTGCCTTAGAGAGGTTTTACCATTAGGTACATCTTTTATTTTTACTATTTTCGATTTTGACACCACCATAGTGCAGTTTTCACCATCTGAACACTTATTTTTTCTTTTTTGATTTTTGATACTAAGATACTTGACATCTTCTTCTTTCATGTTATCACTTTGTTCACTGGTGGAAGAGTTCATGTGTCCAAGTGCATTAATATAGCATGCTAAGGTATAGTCTATTGGTTCTAAAAACCACAGATTGGAAATCAAAGGGACTTGCCAAATCCCTAACCGATCCAATCAGCCTTGGCCAATGAATAGGAATGGTCAAAAACCAAATTCCTCTGCACTTCAGACTCCACTAGACCTAGGTAGGTATACCTTAGACTCCAAAGCACAAAGAGACTTATTTATAGTGAATTTAAACTTTGTAAACTAGCAATTGCAAGGATGGCAAAATGTTTCTTGCAACTGTACTTTATTATGTGCTTTTAACTTGCTTTAATCTAAAAACTTGAATGTAATTAATAATGAATGAATGCTTATAAAAGAATGTTGTTGGAACCTTAAGTAATTATGAAGGAACACTACTGATAGGAATAAGAAGTATGTTTCCCTGATGAGGACCCTATGCACACCAAATTTACTCACAAAAAACTAACAATAGACCAGTGCCTTATTTGACAATTTATATGTTACTTAGTGGATGAATATTTGTAATCAACTTTGGAGACAGTTTGAAAAACTCACAAATATGCAAGACTATCATTGCAATGGTTTCATTATGTGTTGCAAGAATTAAAAAAACAATTCTATTTCCTACACAACAACATGTGATGGCACACTACAACAAATCTTAATTAGATTTATCCAAAGAACTTGATTCATCAATGCCATGTAACATAAAATGATCTGAAGATAAAGACAACAAATCTTATATATTAATTTTGGAATAAAATGATATACATAAGCTATAGACTCACAGGTATTTTATGATGTTCTTTCTTGCACAAAAATAAATTCTCATTCCTACAGACTTGCCTTAACATAACACTAGCAGTCCCAACAAGCAAGGTCTCTAAAAGATGAAAAAAGTGTCCCAAGTTTGTTCTGTGTGACTTCCCTTTTATGAATATAAGGGATAGTTGCAGAAAGTTTCATTCCCAAAGGACACACCTTTTGGTTTAAAAAATAATTACAAATAAAAACCCTAAGATACATACTAAATAAATGCTTTAATTATGTTATTTTATTTCCCACCTTGATAAAGTTCCCCGACTTGATCGTGCAAATCTTTAAATACTCATTATCACCCAGAGATCTCCTGCACATAAGATAAGCCAATCAAATTCCTTGATTTAAGAATTAATCATATTCTACCCTTGATTAGGGTTTGCCTTCGAAAAATTAATAAACTTTTCTTGCATCTAAATACTTGGTTAGATTAATCAAAGTATTTCAACCCTTTTGGAAAATATTATTTTACCCTCGTATAGATTTTCGAATAATAACATATATGATTCATAAAAAAATATAATTCCCTTTTGAAAATGATATCTATGGACAAATATTCCAATAATGTGATAGGAATATATTTTCACCTTTTAGGGCAACTTCAATTCTTTTGGAAATATGAAATATATAATTGCAAAAAACCAATTAAACCATTATCCATATGATATAAATGATTTACCCTAATGCATATGTTCAATTTATTTACTTAGAGTAAATATATTTGATGAAAGAAAATATCAACCATTTGATAATAAAATGTTATTCATTATTTTCATTATAAAACCATCAAATTCAACCTCGGTAACATATACATCAGTAATATAACCAAAACTGATAAACATGCAAACTCAAAAGCATATAAACATCATAAACCTCATAACACTAGATTTAATGTGTAAACCCAACTAGGGAAAAACCACTATGGGATTTCAGACCCACTAAGAAATATACTCTTCTAGAGTATGCTCGGTTAAAAGCAAATCCTATTAAAGATTACAAACACATTGCTAGATGTGACCCGGTTAAGAGATTTCGCTCAGATCTATTAGGATCTTCACCTTGTTAGAGGCGACCTTGTTAAAGGATTTTGAACACTCAATCAGAATGTCACCTTGCTAGAGGGTTTTACAAATAAGACTGTTAAGTCCACTCGGTTAAGAGATTTTCTATCACTTTCACAAAATAACAGTAATAAAATCTATCTGCAACTTCACATCTAAAATGCTAAAGCAGATTCCTATTTGTTCAATACAATCTAGACATAGAACTCATTTTGTCTATCTGCTGGGCTTCTATACTCTGTTATTCAAATAGGTCTTCAAGCTTCTGTGCTTGGTAATCACTATGTAGCATCCCTGTGCATACACTTGCCCACATACATTGTTTATCAACAGTTCCCTATTTATAAACAATTAGCTAACCGCTTAATCTCCTTGATCACATTTCCCATGATCAATCATAGTCATTAGATCTTCAATCTTGTCTAGGTTCAATGTATCCTTCAATCTAAAAAATGTTTTACCCCACCTAGGAACTTGCATACATTTCTTGGAACTTGTGCTAGGGTAATGTGGTTCAATCTACGCTGTAGATCTTCATGCTGATTTTCCTTTGCAATAGATTCATTAACAAACTTCATGCACGACACACCAATCATTTAATCAATTCTAGCTCATCAGCTTCCTTCATTAAATAACACATGTAACTATTTAATATATTCTATTACAGCTTGATTACAACTCGATAACAACTTAGTAAATACTAAACTTCACTCGGTAGACATTCCACCTTCATTAACTGATAGCGATAACCTTAGGGTTTATCGACTAGGTTCTTTGCTTGGTAACATAGTATAGTATTAACCTTACAATTTACAACATATGTATGATGTTAAAACAATCTAAACATCATGATCTCATCATTGTCTGACTTGGTAATAGTTGCCCATTGAATACCTTATTCATCCCCTTATTGATCATATTCTTTTTGTGTCTTTTACCGACATCTTTATACTCATCAAATCATACTGAATTAGAAAATCAATTTCTTGACATCAATGAAAAAATAATAATATTAAAACAATAAATCATCCTTAATCAGTTATATCCATAATCATAAACAACCTTCTCAATATCCTTATTGAAATGCCAACAATCTCCCATTGTCTGTTATAATGCCAAATGCCAACAATCTCCCCCTTTGGCATTAATGGCAAAACCAATTGATTTGACCTAATTGATTTGGATTGCCATGAGTTGTTTGTGAGATTCTGAAATGCTCTCTTCCTGTCATCAAAATTCTCCCCCATACATTAGACTTCTCCTCTTTTCTCTAGTCTTCTCCCCCTTTTTCTTCAATCTTCTTCAGTCTTCTCTCCCTTTGACAACAATGCCAAAAAAAAGTAAAGAACTAAAACATAATTTATTCCTGAATGAAGTGAATTCTTTCTATAATGTGTCAACTTAGTCACGGTCAGAGCATTTTGTCTTCAATTCTTGTTTCATGTATTGTATCCTGCACTATTTCCCGCACACCTTTAGAAAACATCCTAAAGTGTGTAAATCAGCATCAACTCCCAAAAGATATTTTGTAGAGTTGTCAAATTGATGCTTTCACCAAACTCAGTTAGTGAGTAGAAGATAGGGGTAGGACCCCTAACTTACTTCTAAGATACTCAAAAGTGTCCCTTGGTAGTGGCTTTGTCATGCCCAAAATTCAGGGCAAAAACGGAACGATTTTTTTTTTTTAAATACTATTTAATTAACAAGTTCCCTCACACGACAAGCGTTAATGTATTTGCCATATCTATATTCAAGCTAATTCTGAAATGAACCAAGCATCGATTATTTTTAATCTTATTTGCGGAAATCTAACTGGTTTAATTTTATCTCCTCGAGATACCTAGCCATTAAATTTTATTAAATCAATCACATTAAAGAAATAGGAGAGGGAGATTAATTCAATCTCCAATAAGACTATATAGTCTAAACATCCATTTTTATTTAGATGAAAATAATAATCGTTTTTAGTGACATTTAATTTGGATAATTAAATCTACAAGGGTAAAATTAATTACGAGTAGCTATTACTCGTCTTTAGAATGTCAATTAAAATTTATCCATTCTAACCTCAAATGGAAAGTGTTTAAATTTCTCCTTTTATAAACCATTTTAAAATTTAATGCCCAATTAAATTAACTAGGGCATAATTAAGTACTTATTCCCCTAAATACATTTAAAATTATAGGACTAGGCTTTATTTTTAAATTTATATACATATTTTTTTTTCTTCCTATTAGTAAATCATATAAAGGTATTTAAATAAGCAAAACTCTTTTAAATACATACTCCAAGAAAATATCACATATATATATATATATATATATATATATATATATATAACCTTTAAAAATACCTTTCCAATATGATAGTCAAAATACCTTCTAACCCTAATTAGGGATTTTCTTTTATATATATTAATTGACTCTAAACTAAATTAATCAAACCTATTATTTTTGTTCATTTACCCTAACCCTACCCGGGCTAGGGTTTAATCCTTTTTTTTCCTTGATTTCCATTTAATTTCCACAGGGCCGAAACCCCATTGCGGCGGCCATGAATTTTTTTGTTGCAGGTGCCACTATGTGTACACACAGTGGTGGCGCGGCACCACTGTGTGTCCACACAGTGGGAGCCGTGACCATCCACTGTGTGTCCACACAGTGGGAGTCGAAGCGGCCCACACTGTGTGTTCGCACAGTGGGAGCCGCGCGGCCCACACTGTGTCTACACACAGTGGGGTCCACGTGCAACCAAAATCTTTTTTTAAAAATATATTATATATATATATATATATATATATATATATTTATATAAATATATATATATATATATTTATATATATATAAATATAAATTTATAAGTGTAAAAATATATAAATGTTATTTTTTTTTTTCTCAGTTTTACATGCAATTTTTTTTTTATAAACAAAATAACAAAGGAAAAACATTATGCTAAATCAAATTACATGCGCACATATAAATGTATATATATATATATATATATATATATATATATATAATATATTTATATATATACATATATATATATATATATATATATATATAATTGGTATATAAGCTTAGGCTCTTTTTTTTTTTTTTTTTTAATTGCTGATAAAAAAATAAAGTAAATCTTTTGCTAAGCTTTTATTCTAACACATCGGAAATCTATAAGCTTTATTTTCTCCTTCTAAACTTAGGAAATACTATTTAGAAATACAATATACTTTTCTATAATAAATACATTCATTGATTTTTCAACTAATAAAACAACTAATTTATTTACATGTTAACAGTAAATACAAATCATGATTTTTTTGCAATTATAATGGAGATAGATTCTCAGCTAAAAAGATAACTTTGTTTAAAATAAAACTGTCTCTTTTTTTTTATCCTTTCATATTACAAAAGAAGCTTTTGCATGCAAATCAAAGCAATCCCTTTACTTTTCAAAAATAGAAGTAGAAACATATCTGGCTTTTTACAACTCTATCGATATTCTACAAAATTACATGATGTTCCTTTATTAAACTACAATATTAAATCACATATCCCATCTCATAATTACAACTTGCCTCTCATTCGTTCCCATCTCATAATTACAACTTGCCTCTCATTCAACGAATGAGGGTATTTTTCTACTATCACATTTAAACAAATAACTGCAAATGGATTTAAGTATCTTCAACAATAATCTTCTACATCTTTTCACTATTCTTAATCTCTTCTCCTGACTTTCCTGCATAACAAATCACAAAATGACCACGGAGTGCTCACCTCCCAGCCTAGGCTAACTGGTAGCCACCCCCGAGCTCGGAGAACCAAGTCCTAGATGGGTAACAAATAGCCAAACACATAGAAGGCAAAATACATACAGATTTTCAGACACACTCCCAACTTGGCTACACAGCACCACACTTTGGTGATGATCTTTTCAAAGGGTGGTAGTGGACCAATATCCTGAGGAGAACTGCAAGTATGGAAAAACAAGTAGCCACCTCATGGCACAATAAATACATCAAGAATCTCAACCCCATATTCCTTATGCCCCCCAAAGGCATTCTAGCCTTATATCCCTCCTTATGAACCCCATTGCACAAACAGGCCATGCAGCAAGGGTCACACAAAGATCCCTTGTGATCGCTCTCAAATGAGAGTCTCTCACTTGAGGGTTGTCACTGCTACCACCCACAAGATCCTCTTCTCTCCCAAGAGTAAGAGGTCTTGAGAAAACTCCCAAAACACATCAAGCAAAATGCTAAATTTCAATGAATATCAAAAAACAAACCATTCAAGAAACTCAGATTTCTTCCCCTATCATACACTCAAAACACATGCAAGAAAATAACCATTTTAATGAATAATCAGACCAACCTTAATCTGCCCAATGGTAGTTTGATATTTGAGGAAGAGCTGCCCAATCCACGATTCTTCTTCTTCTACCCTTAGTTAAAATTTTTATTCCAATCTATTCTTTTTCTTTTCAAAATTTCTCTTGTCTCCAAAAATGGAGAGTGGGTGATTACCCTCAAAATCTCAAAATCTTGCTTAAGAAGCTCCTTCTCTGAGTTCTCACAAGTTTCTAAAAACCAAAAAGGAAAGAAAAGCAAAATGCAAAAAGACTCCCATTCGAATAAGAAAAATCTAAATTAGATTTAACTTCTAATTTTCAATTTTCGCACAACTCAAAAAAACCAATTTTTAAAGCGTCAAAAAGATCATTTAAAAGTAGAAACTTGCCTAAAATTACCCCTAACCCCTAGGTATACCTTGTGGGCTTTACGAAACCCTATTAAACTACCCCTAGGTGTTCATTTAACCCATTTTAAACCCCTCTGAAGTTTATTATCGGGTCAAACATATGTTGATCACCCCAAATATTATATTCCCAAAGTATTTATGACAACAGATTATTTTATTTAAGAAAAACTATAATTAAACACTTTCCCAACAAGAGACAAAATAAAACATTTAAATTTTAAATCCACACATGTGTCAAGTGACAGAAATAAAACACTTCTACAAAATAAAACATGAAATTGTCTCTTGTGGTTTTTACACATCAAATTTAAATAACACTTAACACTCATGCAGCATATACTGTTATGAATAAAATACAACACAAATGGGGTGTTGTCTCTCCAAATAGACAACCCCTGGCTCATGAACATACATAAGTCTAGGTTTGATTCTCCGTAATTGTCCATGGTCACATGGTAAATTTCCTACGCATCTCAATTTACACATTAGTACTTCCAAATATCCATATATAATATAATTCAATAATATAACAATACACATCATTACTTGCATACGATTTTCATCTACACAGATTAAATACATCTTTTATCAAGCAAATTCACATAAGCAATTTCATCCCAATTCACATAAACTAACCATACATCATAGTTCTATATTCATAGTAAAGTCCTGCAAAATTAATAACGACATCTATCATTGCAATATCATCCTATCTAACAATCATGTAGTGTTCTATCTCATAAAGCATATAAGTAAATCATCAAATCATAGCAATGTTATCCAAATCCTGAAATCATATAAGTTCTAAGTCTCAAAATGCATCAAAATAAAGTATCCATAATAGTCTAAATATAAAATACACTGAATGTCAGACTGAGTCGAGGTGAGGCCTCACATCCTCCCCCTCTAGGCATGAACTTCCTCCTGGAGTTCATCAAATAGGTGGGGGTACTCTGATCTCATACGTGTTGCATCCTCCCATGAAGCCATAACCTCATCATAACAATCCCATTGGACCCTAACCTGGTCCAGCTCTCGATCTCGAAGGGACAACGTCCGGTGTGCCAAAATGCGAATGGGCTCCAAAGCTAGCTACCCATCCGACTCCACCTGCAAGGCATCCCAATCTAAAATGTGAGACTCATCATAGATATATTTTCTCAAAACTGAAACATGAAACACATCATGGATGCGTGACAGGCTAGGTGGCAAAGCTAAACGGTAAGTAACTGGGCCTATCCTCTCCAGAATCTCAAAAGGTCCTACAAAGCAAGGTGCGAGCTTAGAACCCTTTCCGTAATGGATTGGACTCTTATGCGGTCGCACTCTTAAGAAAACTTTGTCTCCAACCAAGTAGCTATGATCTATCCACTTTGCATCCGCATATTTCTTCTGTCTATCCTGAGCCTCTCTGAGACGCTGCCTAATCAGATCCACTTGCTGTTCCATATCCCAAACTATCTCAGGACCAATAGCAAATCTATCCTCTATGCGATCCCAACTCAAGGGCATCCTGCAAGGCCTACCGTATAATGCCTGATAGGGTGGCATCCCCAAAGAAGTATGATGCCCATTGTTATAGGCAAACTCCACTAAGGGAAGATACTCCTCCCACCGGGTCTGATGATCCATGACGTACATGTGAAGCATATCCTTTAACACCTAATTGACCCTCTCTATCTGACCATCTGTCTCTGGGTGATAGGCTATACTGAAATTGAGCTTAGTGCCCATAGCTGCTAGTAATGACTTCCAAAAGGAAGAAGTGAAAAGAGAATCCCTGTCAGATATAATCTTGCGAGGCACACCATGAAGTCTAACAATGTCTCGCAAGAACACCTGTGCTACTGTTGGAGCTGTGAATGTAGTACGAACTGGTGAAAAGTGAGCTACTTTGGTCAACTTGTCAATTGTCACAAAGATAGCATCATGGTGACGAGAAGACATAGGAAGACCAATGATGAAATCCATGGATATAGTATCCCACTTCCACTCTCGTATAGCATGAGACTGAAGCAACCCACCTGGATGGCAGTGCTCTGCCTTTACCCTCTAACACTCGAGACATCGAGCTACTATCTCAGCAATGAGCTACCGCATTCTCAGCCAATGATACAATTGTCTCAAGTCAGCATGCAACTTCTTAACCCTGGGATGCGCTGCATAAGGAGCTCTATGAGCCTCCATGAAAATGAACTCTCGCAACCCTCCGGAGGAAGGTACATAAATGTGCCCTCTGTGCCATAACTATCCATCGGACTCCAAAGAATAATCCACATATTTCCCTTCTAGAATAACCTGAGATTGTATTACCTGACCAACCTCTGCATACCATTCATCCTCTGGCAAGTGTTGTAGTATACGGTATCTCAAGTCCGTGCCCATGGATATGGTGGACACCTTGTGATGTCTCCTACTCAAGGCATCTGCAACTACATTGTCCTTTCCTTTGATGTAGTGAATGTCAAAATCATACTCGCATAAGAACTCCATCCATCTCCTCTGACATGCATTAAGGTTTGGCTGAGTGAAGATGTATTGAAGACTTTGATGATCTGAATGCAACTCAAAGTGATGACCTAAAAGGAAGTGTCTCCACCTCACAAGTGCATGCACTACTGCTGCAAGCTCAAGGTCGTGAGCGGGATAATTAAGTTCATGAGTCTTAAGTTTCCTAGACTCGAAAGCTATGGCCCTACCATCCTGCATATGAATTGCCCCTAAACCCTCTAGGGAAGCATCTGTACAAACCATGAAGTCAGCTAAAGGATCTGGTACAACAAGGATAGGAGCGCTAGTAAGTGCCTTCTTAAGTTCCTAAAAGGCCTTCTCGCACTTCTCTGTCCACTCAAATCTCTTCCCTTTACGCTGAAGAGAAGTAATAGGGTGTGCGACTTTGGAGAATCCCTCGACAAAACATTGGTAATACCTTGCTAAGCCCATGAAACTCCTGACCTCTGTCACACTGGTAGGTGCTGGCCAATCCATAATAGCCCTAATCTTTGATGGGTCAACTGAGATCCCATCACTGGAAATAACATGCCCAAGGTACTTAACCTCAGACCGAAAGAAAGCACACTTTGACAAACTACCAAACAACTGATTATCCTGCAAACACTGCAATACCTATTTCAAGTGCTCCTCATGCTCCTTCTCGTTCTGAGAATATATCAATATATCATCGAGGAACAAAATAACAAAATGGTCCAAAAAGGTATGAAACACCCCATTCATGAGGCTCATAAAAACTGCTGGGGCATTTGTAAGTCCAAAGGGGACTATGGTAAACTCATAGTGACCATATCTAGTGCGAAATGCGGTCTTGTGGATATCACTTTCCACAATTCTCAACTGATGGTATCCTGACTTCAGATCTATTTTGGAAAAGACTTTGGCACCCTGAAGTTGGTCGAATAAATCATCAATTCTGGGCAAAGGATATCGGTTCTTGATGGTTACTTTATTTAGCTACTGATAATCCATACATAATCGAAGAGATCCATCCTTCTTCTTAATGAATATGACTGGTGCACCCCAAGGGGATATGCTAGGATGAATATGACCCTTCTCAAGTAGTTCCTCAAGCTAAATTTTAAGTTCATTTAGGTCATTTGTGGTCATCCTATAAGGTGCTCTGGAAACTGGCTCGGCTCCTGGTACTAGGTCTATATGAAAATCAATCTCTCTATGGGGAGGCATTCCTGGTAATTCTAAAGGAAATACATCTGAATATCCCTTAAGGATAGGATGGCCATCAAGCGATGTTTCTTTTTCCTCCTCTTCTCCTCTGTCACTGATAGTGATAGCAAAAAGTTGACATCCCTTCCACATGCTCCGCTTAAGCTGCATTGCGGAGATCATATGAAGAGACACAGGCCTCTGAATCCCAGTGATAACTATGGGCGAACCATGATCATCCTCACACTTGATCTTTTTCAGGTAGCAATCCATCTTGGCTCTGTGGGCATAAAGCCAATCCATGCCAAGTATGATTCCGTAAGATCCAAGTGGAGTCACTCTAAGGTTTACTAAAGTGATGGTCTTGCCAATCTGTAGCTGATAAGCCCTAACCTCTGATTCCACTAACACTCTAGTTCCTAAAGCTAATTCCACTTCCCAACTGACACCCTGTCTAGTTGCCACTAGCCCGCAATACTCCACAACCAATGGAGATATAAAGGAGTAAGTAGCTCTTGAATCAAACAAAATAGATACATTGTTACCTTTGATTATACCTGTAGATTCGATAATCGTGGCTTGATGCTCAGCTTGGCAATTGTCAACCACTGCGAATACTCTATGGGACATGCCCATATCACCAACTGTTGGCTTTGAACCGGCCATCCGCTAACTCCCTGCTACCTATCCCTGAGGGAAATCCCTCGCCATATGCCCCATGGCTCCACATGTAAAGCAAGCACCCCATGCCTGGAACTGGGCACCCTAAGGCCTAGAGAATGCCTGACCTCCTATCCTACTGGATCCGTTGTACCCACCCCTGGAGGACTGTTGAGTCCCCATCGGTTGTGTGTACTGCCCCTGTGCTCTCTGATCACATTTCTGTCCCTGAGTCTACCACTGCTTGGGCTTGGAGCCTTGCTGATACTGTGGAGGCTTCTGCCTTTGGTTCTGTGGTGTCTATTGTGGAGGAGGGGGTTTGGAGAACCCCTGAGAATTTCAGTTGTTCCCTTTCCAATGTGGTTTCTAGAATCCATAAGTCTGAGGTGCGGGATTTCGGTTCTGAAACTGATCCCTATTGTCCTGTGGTCTGAGCTAAATTTCCTTGGCAATCAGTGCCTTCTCCACAGCAACCCAAAGGCTCTCTGGAGCGGACATTCTAACAGGCTCGGCTATACCGGCATTTAATCCCCTGATGAAGCAGTTTACAAGAAGTTTCTCATCCTTTAGATAATCTACATAAGGCAACAACTTGAAGAATTTACTCTCATACTGGGTTACTGACAAGCTTTTTTGTTGGAGATCGTGAAATTCATCTATACAATGTTGCCTGAAGTGTTCTGATAGGTACCTCTCATGGAACCTCTCTGTGAATATCTCCCAAGTGAGTGTATCAAGAACTAATCCGCATTTGTACTCTTCCTGTCTCCACCAAGTAGAGGCTGTCCCTCTCAGAAGATGAACTGTGACACGTGCTTTCAAGTTGCTCTCATAAGAATGCAATGCAAAGCACCTCTCAAGACTCAGAAGGCATGCCTCGGCCTCTACTCCATCTGTAGAACCTCCGAAGGATGGTGGTTGGAGGCGCATGACCTCCCTGATGAGATCCCCTGGATCTCGATGACCTCTCTCAAAATAAACTGGTTCCACCGCTGGAGATGGTCCTAGCATATGCACAGACTCTGGCTCATTACCACCCTGACTCTCTACAGGAATCAAAGCTGGGCTCCTGCTTTGTTCTCTATCAACAGATCTATGACTCCCAGAGTCATGACTTCTAACCTGAGGGTTCTCTGCTAGGATCCTTTCTTGAACTAAGCCAATAAGATTTTGCATGGCTGCTAAGAGATCTTGATTAGGTTCATTTGGCTGTTCGGGAGGTGCTCCTGGGTTCTCCTCTAGAACCGATGCCTCCCTCTCTACCTCATCATGTGCTATGTGCACACGTCTAGGACCCTGTCCACGCTTGCGAGCTTGTCGCATCGTCGGAGGCATCCTAAGAGGAAAATAAGGCAAAATAATTAATTAATTTATTTTAGAATAATATTAATTCAATTAAATTCAAAAGTCTGATAAAATCAATTTAACAAAATAATTTAAATAATCTAAGGCGAAACATAAGTGGAGTAAGGTTCCTAGTGTGGAAACCTTGCTCTGATACCAAAATGTCATGCCCAAAATTTAGGGCAAAAATGGAACGATTTTTTTTTTTTAAATACTATTTAATTAACAAGTTTGCTCACACGACAAGTGTTAATGTATTTGCCATATCTATATTCGAGCTAATTCTGAAACGAACCAAGTATCGATTATTGTTAATCTTATTTGCGGAAATCTAACTGGTTTAATTTTATCTCCTCGAGATACCTAGCCATTAAATTTTATTAAATCAATCATGTTAAAGAAATAGGAGAGTGAGATTAATTCAATCTCCAATAAGACTATATAGTCTAAACATCCATTTTTATTTAGATGAAAATAATAATCCTTTTCAGTGACATTTAATTTGGATAATTAAATCTATAAGGGTAAAATTAATTACAAGTAGCTATTACTCGTCTTTAGAATGTCAAATAAAATTTATCCATTCTAACCTCAAATGGAAAGTGTTTAAATTTCTCCTTTTATAAACCATTTTAAAATTTAATGCCCAATTAAATTAACTAGGGCATAATTAAGTACTTATTCCTCTAAATACATTTAAAATTATCGGACTAGGCTTCATTTTTAAATTTATAAACATATTTTTTTTTCTTCCTATTAGTAAATCATATAAAGGTATTTAAATAATCAAAACTCTTTTAAATACATACTCCAAGAAAATATAACCTATATATATATATATATATATATATATATATATATATATATATATATATATATATATATATATATATATATATATATATATATATATATATATATATAAATCCTTTAAAAATACCTTTCCAATATGATAGTCAAAATACCTTCTAACCCTAATTAGGGATTTTCTTTTATATATATTAATTGACTCTAAACTAAATTAATCAAACCTATTATTTTTGTTCATTTACCCTAACCCTACCCGGGCTAGGGTTTAATCCTTTTTTTTCCTTGATTTCCATTTAATTTCCACAAGGTCGAAACCCCATAGCGGCGGCCACGAATTTTTTTGTTGCAGGTTTTTGTTTTTACAAAGGGGGCAACGGGCCGAGGGCGCCACTGTGTGTACACACAGTGGCAGCACGGCACCACTGTGTGTCCACACAGTGGGAGCCGCTAGCGGCTCACACCAATGTGTGTCCACACAGTGGCGGTCGCGGCCGTCCACTATGTGTCCACACAGTGGGAGCCGAAGCGGCCCACACTGTGTGTTCGCACAGTGGGAGCCGCGCGGCCCACACTGTGTGTACACACAGTGGGGTCCGTGTGCAACCAAAATCTATTTTTTTTAATATATTTTTTTATAATATATTTTATATATATATATATATAAATATATATATATATATATTTATATTTATATAAATATATAAATATAAATTTATAAGTGTAAAAATATATAAATGTTATTTTTTTTTCTCAGTTTTACATGCAATTATTTTTTTATAAACAAAATAACAAAGGAAAAACATTATGCTAAATCAAATTACATGCGCACATATAAATGTGTATATATATATATAAATGGTATATAAGCTTAGGCTCTTTTTTTTTTTATTTATTTTAAGTGCTGATAAAAAAATGAAGTAAATCTTTTGCTAAGCTTTTATTCTAACACATCGGAAATCTATAAGTTTTATTTTCGCCTTCTAAACTTAGGAAATACTATTTGGAAATACAATATACTTTTCTATAATAATACATTCATTGATTTTTCAACTAATAAAACAACTAATTTATTTACATGTTAACAGTAAATACAAATCATGATTTTTTTGCAATTATAATGGAGATAGATTCTCAGCTAAAAAGAAGAACTTTGTTTAAAATAAAACTGTCTCTTTTTTTTTATCCTTTCATATTACAAAAGAAGCTTTTGCATGCAAATCAAAGCAATTCCTTTACTTTTCAAAAATAGAAGTAGAAACATATCTGGCTTTTTACAACTCTATCGATATTCTACAAAATTACATGATGTTCCTTTATTAAACTACAATATTAAATCACATATCCCATCTCATAATTACAACTTGCCTCTCATTCAACGAATGAGGGTATTTTTCTACTATCACATTTAAACAAATAACTGTAAATGGATTTAAGTATCTTCAACAATAATCTTCTGCATCTTTTCACTATTCCTAATCTCTTCTCCTGACTTTCCTACATAACAAATCACAAAATGACCATGGAGTGCTCACCTCCTAGCCTAGGCTAACTGGTAGCCACCCCCAAGCTCGGAGAACGAAGTCCTAGATGGGTAACAAATAGGCAAACACATAGAAGGCAAAATACATACAGATTTTCAGACACACTCCCAACTTGGCTACACAGCACCACACTTTGGTGATGATCTTTTCAAAGGGTGGTAGTGGACCAATACCCTGAGGAGAACTGCAAGTATGGAAAAACAAGTAGCCACCTCATGGCACAATAAATACATCAAGAATCTCAACCCCATATTCCTTATGCCCCCCAAAGGCATTGTAGCCTTATATCCCTCCTTATGACCCCCATTGCACAAACAGGCCATGCAGCAAGGGTCACACAAAGATCCCTTGTGATCCCTCTCAAATGAGAGTCTCTCACTCAAGGGTTGTCACTGCTACCACCTACAAGATCCTCTTCTCTCCCAAGAGTAAGAGGTCTTGAGTAAACTCCCAAAACACATCAAGCAAAATGCAAAATTTCAATGAATATCAAAAAACAAGCCATTCAAGAAACTCATATTTCTTCCCCTATCATACACTCAAAACACATGCAAGAAAATAACCATTTTAACGAATAATCAGACCAACCTTAATCTGCCCAATGGTAGTTTGATATTTGAGGAAGAGCTGCCCAATCCATGATTCTTCTTCTTCTACCCTTAGTTAAAATTTTTATTCCAATCTATTCTTTTTCTTTTCAAAATTTCTCTTGTCTCCAAAAATGGAGAGTGGGTGATTACCCTCAAAATCTCAAAATCTTGCTTAAGAAGCTCCTTCTCTGAGTTCTCACAAGTTTCTAAAAACCAAAAAGGAAAGAAAAGCAAAATGCAAAAAGACTCCCATTCGAATAAGAAAAATCTAAATTAGATTTAACTTCTAATTTTCAATTTTCGCACAACTCAAAAAAACCAATTTTTAAAGCGTCAAAAAGATCATTTAAAAGTAGAAACTTGCCTAAAATTACCCCTAACCCCTAGGTATACCTTATGGACTTTAGGAAACCCTATTAAACTACACCTAGGTGTTCATTTAACCCATTTTAAAGCCCTCTAAAGTTTATTTTCGGGTCAAACATATGTTGACCACCCCAAATATTATATTCCCAAAGTATTTATGACAACACATTATTTTATTTAAGAAAAACTATAATTAAACACTTTCCCACCAAGAGACAAAATAAAACATTTAAATTTTAAATCCACACGTGTCAAGTGACAGAAATAAAACACTTCTACAAAATAAAACATGAAATTGTCTCTTTTGGTTTTTACACATCAAATTTAAATAACACTTAACACTCATGCAGCATATACTGTTACGAAAAAAATACAACGCAAACGGGGTGTTGTCTCTCCAAATAGACAACCCCTAGCTCACGAACATACATAAGTCTAGGTTTGATTCTCCGTAATTTTCCATGGTCACATGGTAAATTTCTTGCGCATCTCAATTTACACATTAGTACTTCCAAATATCCATATATAATATAATTCAATAATATAACAATACACATCATTACTTGCATACAATTTTCATCTGCACAGATTAAATGCATCTTTTATCAAGCAAATTCACATAAGCAATTTCATCCCAATTCACATAAACTAACCATACATCATAGTTCTATATTCATAGTAAAGTCCTGCAAAATTAATAACGACATCTATCATTGCAATATCATCCTATCTAACAATCATGTAATGTTCTATCTCATAAAGCATATAAGTAAATCGTCAAATCATAGCAATGTTATCCAAATCCTGAAATCATAAAAGTTCTAAGTCTCAAAATGCATCAAAATAAAGTATCCATAATAGTCTAAATATAAAATCCATTGAATGTTAGACTGAGTCGAGGTGAGGCCTCACAGGCTTGGTGAAGATATCTGCTATTTGTTCCTTTGTGCTAACATACTCCAACACGACTTTCTTCTCTTGAGCTTCTTCTCTAAGATAATGATATTTGATAGAGATGTGCTTTGTCTTAGTGTGTATAACACAATTCTTCGAAATGTTAATGGCACTAGTATTGTCACAGAATATAGTTACTGGCTCGGTAACTTTCTCATTTATACCTTCCAATAGTTGTTTGATCCATGCTATGTTGGTACAATTCAATGCTGCAACAACATAATCAGCTTCTACTATTGGCTGTGAAACACATCTTTGTTTCTTGCTAAGCCAACTCACTAGTCTTTCTCCTAAAAATAAAGCTCCTCCACTTGTGTTTTTTTTGTCATCAATGTTGCATGCCCAATCAGCATCAGTATAAACTTTTAAATCAAAATCATTTCCTTTCTAATATACTAAGCCATAATCCTTGGTGCCTTTCAAGTATCTAAAAATTCTTTTGATTGCTATCATGTGTGTTTCCTTAGGATCTACAGAGAATCTTGCAACTATACCTACTGCATGTGCTATGTCTGGTTTGCTGTGAACAACATATTGTAGCTTTCCAATCATGGATCAATAAAGTGTCTGATCAACAGATGCAAATTCATCATTCTTTGACAGTTTACAGTTGGTAGTCATAGGAGTACCTACTGGTTTTGAATCCTCCATTCCAAATTTCTTCAATATTTCCTTTATGTACTTGGATTCAGTAATGAAAATCTCATTTTTCATTTGCAGTATCTGTAAACCTATAAAATACTTTATCTCGCCGATTAATGACATCTCAAATTCTTTGCTCATTTCATTTCCAAAGTTCTTGCACAAAGAGTTATTTCCACAAAATATAATATCATCAACAAATATGGTTGAGATCAGTATTCCATTTTCATCATTCTTCATGTAAATATTGTTGTTTTCACTTGTCCTTATAAAACCAATCTTAATCAAATAAGAGTGCAATCTTTCATACCATGCTCTAGGTGCTTGTTTCAGACAATATAATGCTTTGTTCAATTTACATACCTGATCATTATTCTTGTCTTCAACAAATCCTTCAAGTTGTTCAATAAAAACTTCTTCTTCTAATATTCCATTCAAAAATGTAGATTTGACATCCATTTGATATACCTTGAAGTTTTTGAAAGTAGCATATGCCAACAATGTTCTTACTCCTTCAAGTCTAGCCACAGGTGCAAAAGTTTCACCATAATCAATTCCTTCTTCTTGAGCATAACCTTTGCAAACTAGTCTTGCTTTATTTCGAATGACCTCACCTTTTTCATTTAGCTTGTTTCTGAAAATCCACTTTGTACTGATTACATTTTTGTCCTTCAGTCTTGGGATTAGTGTCCATGTGTCATTTTTCTTGATTTGATCAATCTCTTCTGTCATAGCATTTATCCAATCTTCACTGTTAAATGCCTCTTTCACTATTCTCAGTTCAAATTCAAATATCAGACATGTGTTGTGTCTCAATTTGTTCATTGTCATCACTAGATCATCCTTATCTCCTATAATCTGACTTGGTGCATGATGTCTTCTGACATACTTGGCTAATACAGGCTCGGTACACTCTGTATGATCTTCTTCATCACTCGGTAACTGGATATTCTCTTCATTTTCTTCAACAATTTTCTCAGTAGGACTTGTCGGTTGAACATAGACAAATTCATCATAATCTTCTAGTTCTTTGGAATTTCCTTCATCATTTCTTTCTGCAAATTCATCAATTTTCACATTTGCACTTTCTACTATTTTGTTAGATGATTTGATCAGATATTTAAATGCTTTGCTTCTAGAAGAATAACCTCGAAATGTTCCTTCTTCACATTTTTTATCAAACTTGCCATTTCTATCATCTTTGTGTATATAACATCTACTTCCAAAGATTTATAAATAACTTACATTATGTTTCTTGTCATACCAGATTTCATATGGTGTCTTCAAAGTACCTTTCTTCAGTTGTACTCGGTTCAGGGTGTAAACTATTGTGCTTATTGCTTCTCTCTAGAATGTTTGTGGTGCTTTCTTTTCAATCATCAGGGTTCTGGCACAATCCACAATAGATCTATTTCTTCTCTCAGCTATTCCATTTTGGTGTGGAGTTCTCGGTGCAGAGACTTGTCTTTTAATACCATGATCATTGCAAAATAAGTTGAACTCATCAGATGTGAACTCTCCTCCTCTATTTGATCTAAGACATTTCAGTTGTCTTCCTGTTTCATTTTCAACTCTTGCCTTGTACCATTTAAACATTTGAAAAGCTTCTGATTTTTCTTTTAAAAACATTATCGACATCATCCTTGAATAGTCATCCACAAATAATATGAAATATTTATCACCATAATAACTTTGAACTTTCATAGGACCACAAATATTAGTGTGCACAAGATCTAAAATTCCCATAGAAGTGTAAGACTTACTTGTAAATCTTGATCTTGTCATTTTACCCATCTGGCATCCTTGACACATAGCATTCTTAGGTTTTTCAAGACTTGGTAGACCTCTTATTCAGTGCTTCTTACTTATTTTGATTAGATTATCAAAATTTACATGACAAAACCTTTTATGCCATAACCAGGTATCATCTATCTTTGCATACAGACACTTGTTCCGAGTCGAGTCAAGGTGAAATGTATTACCTTTTGTTTGTGTCATGGTAGCAACTAACTTTCCATGCTTGTCATGAACTTTGACAATTCCTTTCTAAAATTCTATTCGGTAACCTGTATTGTTTAGCTGTGCTACACTCAACAAATTGTATTTCAAACCTTCAACCCAATAAACATCATTGCATCTTGCATTGTCAAGAAGTGTTATAGATCCTTTACCTCTTACTGGACATGGTGCATCATTACCAAATCTTACATAGCCTCCATCATAATCTTCTAACATAACAAACTTGTGTTTATCACCTGTCATATGATGTGAGCATCCACTATCTATGATCCAAGAATCATTAGTATTTATGTGAGATATTAGGGATTTTTCTTCATACCTTTCTTCATCTGATCCATCTTTGATAGCCACATAAACTACTTCCTTTGTATCAGTTTCATGTGATTTATCATCGTTGGATTCCTCATCGAATATTAAGCATGTCTTTCTATCTCTTCTTCTGAAGTCTCGGTGTCCTCTGTAATGATTATCTTTCTGTCTGTCATCTCGGTAATATCTCTTTTTAGTAGAATCTTTGTTAGGACAGTTAGAAGCCATATGTCCTATCTTATCACAATTGAAACATTTCAAAGGTAGTTTTCCTTTATACTTACCTTTGCCTCTCAGTAACCATCTGGCTAACAGTGCTTCAAACTCTTCCTGCTTTCTAATTTCCTCATACAATTTGTGTACTTCTTCCATCTTCTTACAAAATATTTCACTTGCTCCACTGTGATCTCCTTTAGAGTACTTATATTTTCTTTCATTGTAATCATTAGATTCATCAAGATGAAAAGAACTAAATGTAGATTCAACTTCATTTACCAAAGATCCACTATTATCAAAGTTACTTAACTCAAATGCATGTAGCTTACCAATAGTAGCATCTAAAGAAACTAGCATATTAGATACAGACCTCAATTCATTGATTATAGAGACTCGGATTGCATAAGCTGGTAGAAGGGTTCTTAACAACTTACTTGTTATATCCTTTTCTTCAATAGTTCCACCTGCTCCTTTGATTTGATTGACAAACTCTTTTAGTCTTGTACTGTACTGGGTTATGTTCTCACCTTCATTCATCTTCATTCATCTTCATAGATTCAAGTTGTCCTCTTAGACTGTCTACTTTTTCTCTTTGAACATGTTCATCACCACCATATACAGATATGAGCTTGTCCCACATTGCCTTTGCATCATTGCAACCTTCTAGATCGTTAAACTCTGAGTCAGCCAATGCAAATGTTATTTCAGTCATTGCTTGGATATGTTCTTGCTTTGTCTTTATTTCTTCCATAGTCAATGGATAGGTGCTCGATGTGATGAAATTATTCTCCAGATAATATACATCATATTCTCCAACTCTTGACAGGTGCAGCTTCATCCTTTTCTACCATGTAGAGAAATTTGACTTGTTTAGTTTTGGTACATCTCTCTTATACATCTTTGGATCTTTTCCTCAAATACCTTTAAACTTTTCTTCCGGAGTCCAAAGCTCTGATACCAATTGATAGTTCTGATACTTAATGTAAGTACAAATCAAATAGCCAACAAGATGAGAGGGGGGGGTGAATCATACAAACTTAATCTTCCATAAAAACATCAGATTCAACCTCAGTAACATATACTTCAGTAATATAACCAAAACTGCTAAACATGCACACTCAAAAGCATATAAACATCATAAATCTCATAACACTAGATTTAACGTGGAAACCCGAACAACCACTGTGGGATTTTAGACCCACTAAGAAATATACTCTTCTAGAGTATGCTCGGTTAAAAGCAAATCCTATTAAAGATTACAAACACATTGCTACATGTGACCCGATTAAGGGATTTCCCTCAGATCTGTTAGGATCTTCACCTTGTTAGAGGAGATCTTGTTAAAGGATTTTGAACACTCAATCAGAATGTCACCTTGCTAGAGGGTTTTACAAATAAGACTGTTAAGTCCACTTGGTTAAGAGATTTTCTATCACTTTCATGAAATAATAGTAATAAAAATCTATCTGCAACTTTACATCTAAAATGCTAAAGCAGATTCTTATTTGCTCAATACAATCTAGACATAGAACTAATCTTGTCCATCTACTAGGCTTCTATACTTTGTTATTCAAATAGGTCTTCAAGCTTTTGTGCTCGATAATCACTATGTAACATCCTTGTGCATACACTTGCTTGCATACATTGTTTATCAATAGTTCCCTATTTATAAACAGTTAGCTAACCGCTTAATCTCCTTGATCCATTTCCCATGATCAATCATAGTCATCAGATCTTCAATCTTGTCCAGGTTCAATGTATCCTTCGATCTGAAAAATGTTTTACCCCACCTAGGAACTTGCATACATTTCTTGGAACTTGTGCTAGGGTAATGTGGTTCAATTTGCGCTGTAGATCTTCATGCTGATTTTCCTTTGCCATAGATTCATTAACAAACTTCATGCATGACATACCAATCATTTAATCAGTTCCATCTCATCAGCTTCCTTCATTAAATAACGCATGTAACCATTTAATGTATTATGTTACAGCTTAGTTACAACTCGATAACAACTCAGTAAATACTAAACTTCACTTGGTAGACATTTCGCCTTCATTAACCGATAGCGATAACCTTAGGGTTTACCGACTAGGTTCTTTGCTCGGTAACATAGTATAGTATTAACCTTACAATTTACAACATATGTATGATGTTAAAACAATCTAAACATCATGATCTCATCATTGTCTGAGTCGGTAATAGTTGCCCATTGAATACCTTATTCATCCCTTTATTCATCATATTCTTTCTGTGACTTTTACAAACATCTTTATACTCGTCAAATCATACTTCTCAAGATATGGCAACATCATACTGAATTAGAAAATCAATTTCTTGACATCAATGACAAAATAATAATATTAAGACAGTAAATCATCCTTAATCAATTATATCCATAATCATCAACAACCTTCTCAATATCCTTATTGAAATGTCAACAATCTCCCATTGTCTGTTATAATGCCAAATGCCAACAAATCAAATGTTATTCATTATTTTCACTATATGTCAAAAGCCTTTTATGAATAAAATGTAATTCCCTTGACAAAATATTCCTCGCTAGTAAATAATATTACAAAATAACATTGAGTGAGAAAATGTTATATTTGAGACAATGATTTAAAGAATTTTTTGCAAATATAAAAATCATTATATCTCCAAATATTATATTAAGCCTTTGGATAAAAAACACTTCCTATGCAATATGTGCCAAGGGAATATGATTTAATTATATGCACAAGGATGGTATAGTTAAACATTTGTAATAAATCAAAAAAATTGCATTAGGGATATTTTAGAGAAAAATCTTCAGTAATATAATCCCTATACAAATAAAAAATACTTTTGCCCTTAAAATTGATTTTAATCCATAATAGTATAGTCATTTTATCATTAGATCAAAAATACTTTTTACTTCTCTATCAAGCATATAGCATTTGAGAATATTTTTACTTTTGAGTCACAAAACTTCCCAAAGTAAATGAAACTACCTTATTAATCTCCTCTTTGGAAAAATTAAAATTCCCACTCTCAAACATTAACTCAAAAGTAAAACATTAAAATATATTAACTTACCCCCTTTTGCAAAAATTAAAACAATATTACCTCAAGCTCATCGAGGTAGCTATGCATTGTTGGGGAAGTACATTTTAAGTTATGCCAATACAAAACTCACTTTTGGTCTCAAAATACATCAATCATATTGTATAAATAAAATTCACCCTAATATGTATTCAATTCATATATTTAGAGTAAAAATTATTCATATGAAAATAATGAAAGATGACAATCATAATTTAGTAAAGTTCATTTAAGTCATCATTTCACCATGCATCAAACTTTAAGTAGGAAGAACCTATGTAAATATATTTCCCTTTTGATAAAAAACATTTCTTTTACAATACATTATAAATAAAATTTATAAATATTGCCCCCAAAATAGGAAAATATAATAATTTACTTTTTTCAAAGTAATTTCGTGAATGATAAAATATCAAAGTAAAATATTATTTTTAAAACCTTTGGCTAGAAAATACTTCCATAATATGTACCCAATAGATATAATTTTCTCCTATCCCCAATGGCAAAAAAAAATAAAAAATTCAATACCTTCATAGTGGATTGTTATCGGAGTAACATATGTCATCGGGGAAGCATTCTTTTTGTTGCACTGATCTCCCGATGAAAAAGAACTAAAATGCAAATGTCTCCATCGAGGTATTGCTGGAATTTCCACCTCTTCAGGCCGTCACTTTCAAATTTGGGTTATTTATGGGCTCACCGGCACTTTGAAAACAATAAAAATATCATAAAAAGACCCTCCAAGGTGAGATATATGGTCAAGGCAATCCTCTTAAGACTAAAAACATCATTAATCACTCATATCCAGCTCCAAAAGATGGCCCAAATTGCAAAAACGTGACTGCATTTTTCGTTGCTGTTGTTTATTATCTTCAACTAATCTTTATGAGCTAATTTTAATTCTTTTTGAAATAAACTCAGTATTTATTTTCCGTGTAGGTAACAAGACTATAATTCATGTTAGTTAAAAATGTCATGTAAACCTTTTTTACCTTGCAACATAAATAATATAAATAAATAACATAATAATATTAATTGAAGCAAAAATATAATATCCAAAGCTAAACGCTTCAAATTAATATTATACTTTTTAGGAAAATTAAAATAAATTGTAAATATAATGGATTTCGTAAAAATATCAAATGAAATCATGAGGTTTCAAGATTCTGGATACCATCATATAATGATATAGACAATTCATAGGCATGATCCAATCAATGTAATGTTCTTGCAAGAGAAAATTATTAATATCCAAATGCACTCACTAAAAATGTATACTTTAAATTCAAGAAAAGAGCATTTGAGTTAGCTTTATAAAACATATCAAATGACACTGTTTGAATCCAAAATTTGAAATGAAGGTACTTGGATATACACAAAATGCAAAAGAATAATTAGTTTGACATAATAATGTTTAGATGGAAAGAAATTATGGTTCAGAAGAGTGTACCTGAAAAATTCAACTTTTGAATACATATACATACCTGGAAATTGACCTCTTAACATGTTCATAGGTTTTCAAGAGCTGATCATAGGTAGTGCATACAATTGCATTGAGAAATCCGCTTTTTGGCATGAATCTATAACTCTAAAATCTTCAAATTTTAGGGTTCCAACATAGTCATTGGCAAAGGTAGGGATATCCAAGTGTTGGTCTTGTAGAGTACAATCAATAAACTCAAGATGTACTAGGGATAAAGATTCAATAGGTTCAAGGGAATTCACGATATTGTCATCACAACCTCGGACCAACAAGTTGAGTTCTAGAAGAATACCTTCCATAAGCATCTCAAGACCAGGAAGAGTTATAACACGATTATCGAAGTTTACGTTTGCATTTAGAGGATCTAACCTAGCATACCTACTACTAGCACCTTCTTCTACTTCAGATTGGACTACATATTGTGATTCAATAGTAATAAGTTCTTCAGACAAAGTTTTGATATTCATGATAGAGTAGTCATAGTTTGGTGTCAAATAGGTAATGTCATAAATAGAGCTTGTTTCAGAGTGATTAGAGTCAGAAGATGAATCATCTAAATCCTCTTCAAGTGGCCCAATGAAAGAATCTATGGTATCAATATCAACATCTTTTATGTTGCAAGTTCCTTCTTGTTCTGGTTCAATGATTACCTGTAGTTGACATACCTATTGACATAAACTTGATGACTCTATTAGTTTTGGTCTTCTTTCCCATTCAGCTTCCTCTGGACTGATGACCGGTCCTACTTGTCTAACCTCCAGTTCTTCATTTGTATTCCCATATCTAATATTCTATATCTCATTAGAGGGAGATATAGTAGGTGAGTAATTTTCCTATGCTTTTCTTTCTTTTAGTTGTTGCTTATGAGCTTCTTGTCTTTTTAGTCTGATTTCTTCTATTTCTCGTTGCAGCTTTAACTGTATTATCTCTTGTGCTTCATCTATATTATCACTAGGTTCTTCAAAAGTTTCTTCAATAGATGCATCTGATAGAGGCACTGGACCCCATTCATACTCATTCGAGCGTTTTTGAATCTTCTTCTTTCATTCTTCCAGTATATGTGATATGAATGTTTAATGATACAAATATTTCTTTAATTCCTTCCACCTCTTCTCTCATGTGTTCTGGAATATCTACTTCTTGTATTGTTCTTGCAGATACCTTTGGAACTTGATTATAAGCTACTTCTTCTCTCTTGATTGCCAGTTCTTCTTGTTCTTTCTCATACTCTTCTTGAGTTTGCTGAGTATTTACTTCCTGTGATGTTTGATGTAGTGTCTTTTTCCTCCACATAGTCTATTGATGAGAAGTGTGTTTTTGATTTGATGACTCCTCTAGATGGTATCCAAGTCTAGTTTTATCATTTGTAGACTTGGTTTTTAGCTTGATAGGTTTGATGATTCCTTCTTGGTGCTTTCCTAGAGGACTTGTACTTGAATATCTGATGCGTTGGATTATCTTATAACCTTTACCATATTGTTCAGGAGAAATTTCACAATGTTGCACTTCCCTATCTTCATTTTCTCCTTTGTAAAGCCATTCGAGAATAGCTGCCTCTTCTATTTCATTTGCAAGAGAAGCAAAGGATTTCACAAAAGTACCATCATAGATGAAGTTTTCCATTGAAGTTTGTGGCTTCATAGCTTCAGATGGTTTTCTAGACTGTCTTGGTGATGGAGGAAGATTCATTAGTGAAAGTATAGGTTCTATCTTGTATCCATCCATGCCAATACCTGTGATATTTAGTTTCTTTTCTAAGTCTTTCATCAAATTTTTTGAACTCTTAGCTATAGAGGTTGCTCTGTTATGAGAAATAAGGGTGTTGGCACATTGTTTTAAAGCATTACAGGTGTGTTGTATCAACAAGAACACTGACTTCAACTCCATTGTAGGGAAATTTCAAACATTGATAGTATGTAGATGACATTGCTTGCATTTCGTGAATCCATGGTCTGCCCAACAGGATGTTGTAGGATAGAGGAAGGTCAACCACCTACCAAATAACATCTCTTTCCACAGGTCCCACCCTGATTGGTAATAGTACTAGACCTTTAGAGGTTCTTTCTTCTTCATCATAAGCTTTGATTGTTATTTTCTTTGTTGGATCAAGGACATTCTCAGAAAATCCCAATTGTATCAGCAAATTGTAGGTATAAATATTCAACCCAACATTTGCATCTAACAAAACATGTTTGACTCAGTGTTTATGGATCATAGCTTCAATGTGCAATGGCTGGTTATGTGAATGATTTAGGGAATTGGCATCTTCTTCAGAGAAGGACGGGTAGTGTGGTGAAGTTAGGTGGCCCACCATAGATTGAGATCGATCCAAATCTAATTATTTAGGGATGTTAGTAGTGAGCAAAGCTTTGTCTAGGATCTCTCTATGGGCTGAAGAGATCTTAAGTAGTTCAAGAATGGAGATTTGAGTGGTAGTTCATTTTAATTGTTCAACAATGTTGTAACTAGAAGAAGATGATGAAGCCAACAATTTAGATTTAGCCATGATCGTATCTAGTTGTTTGTTTGAAGAACTTAGTAGGTTTGATGTTGTCAATAGATTTGATGATGTTTGATCAGGAGAGGAGGAACTAGCTCCTTTGAGAGTAACTTTTTTTTTAGTGCGGGTCATGACATTCACAGTTCATGGTTTGTTTCTCTCATCTTTGACTATGATCACATTGCAATATTCAGATCGGGAAGGTTCAAGCATGTTGATCACATTATCATTGTTGGCATAGGTGTAACTGATTTTGGCACCTCCTTTGGATTTTGATGAATCGCATAAGGAATCTTTGAAAGCTTTGTGATCAGCATTGGTTGAATGATTTCCAACAATAATTTTTCCAGTATTGATAAGGTGTTTAATCTCATGTTTGAGTTTCATGCAATTATTTTTTGTATTTTAGGCTTTGAAACGCATGGCTTCTCTTTAAACCACTCTTTTGATTTCTTAGGAGAGTTTTCTACAATGCTTTTAGCTTATTTAAGGGCTTGTGTGCCACTAGTCAGATTAAATATTATTGGTTTTTACTTTGGTTTAATAATATCAACCACTCCATAATTAACAACATTTTTGTTATTATCTTTGCTATATTTTCAATATTTGTTCTTCTCTTTGGAACTAGAGCCTTGCTGCTTTTATTTATAAATTGATATATCTCCTTTCCTTACAAGCACATCTTCCATTTTGAGAGCATCCTCCACCATCTTGTTGAATGAAAGGTATACTTGCATTTGGATATTATATATCAACTTAGGAATAAAATTATTAACAAATATGTCCATCTTCTTAGAATCAAGAATGGGTTGTGAATATATAGTAAACATCTTTCTCCAACATTGAAGGAAAGTGAGAAAAGGTTCTCCTCTCTTCTGTTTGGTATTATAGAGTTCAATCATGGTGACTGGATGACGAATGTTATAGGAGTATTGTTGGAGAAACAATTCAACCAGCCTCAAAATATTTAATTCCCATAGGCAAGCTTGAAAACCACTCCATAACTTGTCCTCCTAGACTTCTTGGAAAGAGACACGTGAGATATGTTTGTTCATGCATGAACTACATACATAAAACACATAATTCTCAGACATGGTCTTGAGGATCTAAGTTACTATCATATTTGTCAAACTTAGGAATTTCCACTCTTGAAGGAAATAGAGGCATGTAAAGATTCTTGTCAAATAGGAACGGGCAGATCGTGTCCAAAGAATACTACGTAGATGATTTATCCTTGTTTTTCATTTCCTTGATTTCAATTTGCAATGCTTTCAATTATTTGGTTACCATCATTAATGGAGTATCTTCTTCTTTGGTGATAAGGCTTTCAATGTTATAATCAATGGGAAGTTTAGTGCCTTGTTTTGCCAACTCTAGAAAATGCTCTTCTTTTTCTCTAGGTATGATAATTTTCATCACATTTTGGAAATCCTTATCCTTTTGATAGTTATTTATAACAACTTTTGTAGGTTCAAAAGTTTTAGACTTGCTAGATGAGGAGTCACTGTTAGTAGCATGGGTGCTAACATTATCATGAGTATTGTGTTTAGCAGCTTCTCTTTCTTGCCTTTCTCCAGACATGGTGGGAGATAAGGGTTGATAAAAAAATGGTATAATTGATGATGAACGTTTGTCAGAGATGGGATCTTCTATAAAGAATGGATTAACCTGCAATGAAAATGACTGTCCCTTACCTTTGACAACTACCTTACAAGAATTTCTAGTTTGAATAGTCATTTACAATTGACGTGACCGAAAGCTAGGAGTGATACAAAAGTCAAGATTAAATCAAAGGTAGTTGTTCATTTGAGGTAATGATTGAGGAGATGAAGACCAAGTCTGGTTTTAGGAATAATCTATCTGGTATAAGATGTGATCTAAGTAGATCAAATTGATGAGTGGTTGATTGAACTAGCTAGAATATAATTGACAAAATTGTGTAACACAATAACAGGGGTACACTATCAACATTGTTTATGCTCAAGATGAAAAAGACCAGATATATGCTCATTGTAGACTGATTAGGAAAGTATGATAGATCTAGAAAAGCATGCAAAAAGAAAGGCTTCTGGATTGATAGAATAAATGGCTCGTACGATAAAATACAATAACTCAGACAATGGTTTAAATACTTCCAGATGACACACTGGGATCCTCGTACAAGTTGTTGCTTATACTTGTACGACAATTTAAGACTTATCAGATGACAAACTATTAAAGATGATGATAACTCGTACTATAGTTAACTATTAACCAGATGATAATTCCCACTGGGTAGTATGACAAACTAGCAAAGATGAACCTCAGGTGTTAAGACTTGTATGACAATTTAATGTTAACCAAGCGATAATTCTCACAGGCCAGGTTGACAAAGTAGAAGACTCATGCGACACAGGATCAGACAGGGATGAGTTTCTGACAAGGATAGAGTTTTAAAAACTGATTTTTTTATGTTTTTTATTGTTTTCTAGTTTTGGGGTTTCAGTTTTAGTTTCTGGGAGAAAAACACAGCAAACATGCAAGATATAAAGTGATTTCAAGTACAACACGTTAATTCTAAGGAAGATGGCCGAGAGAGAAAACCTTTGCTTATAGACTCAGGTACACACCCAATAGCTAATCAGAATATGGTCGTTGAGTCTCACGCAATGTATTCTCAACACCGTATTCACTGACTCCAAATGCTAATGGGGGCACAATATGGCAAGTAACTTGGGAGAGTTACTATCTCTCTTGTACAAAGATTATCCCCCTTTCGGAGGTGAACCGAGTAGCTGCTATTTTAAAGTTCTTAGTAAGGATTTCCTTTCAAAATTACCCCTTGAATTCATGCAAACATGATTGAGGCCTATAGCTTGACAAGGTACCGAAACAAGATTTAGTCACGCAAACGTGATTGAGACCGCGAGGCCCTATAAAATGCCCAATATGAGAGATCTCAAAGAGAAAACTCAAATAATCCCATTCTCTGAGACTTTAATCTCGAAAGGCTTATTTATTATAGTGAGTCAGAATGCTTGGGTCTAGCTGTACTAACTTGGGTCTTTCTCATAGGGTGATTACTTTTTCCCACTATGACAGGCCCACTAAAAGGTACACAAATTTCAAACTAGACAACCTTCAAGGGTCTAGATTTCTGATTATCTATGTAGACGAGCATACTCTCCTACCTTTTAGACTCTTCTCAAACACGAAAAAACAAACTTGATCATTAACCATATAGCAATTTAAGTGCCTAGAAATGAATTAAAGAATACACAATATTCAGTTGATTCTCCTTAGGCAACCTGCAAAAACAATGAATCAGTAGTCATATTGTTTTTGAGCAGTGGATTCTTTGACATACATAAGTTTCATTGATAGTTTCTTTGACAAGCGTTCTGCAAAAAAATAGTTAGATTGTGAAATATCTCTTATGCAGATAGAAAATAGATCAAGGTTAGCGTCAGTAAAATCAAACTGAATCTAAGGAAAACCCTATAAATTAGTCTATTTTTAGTAGGAGAAAATGGAAAATTGTACAAGTATTCTCACAAAGCAATATGACAATTAACCACATATCGTACAATATTCCTTATAGAGCCATACGATAAAACATTAATGCGTATGAGTTTTCTCACAAAGCCATATGATTATTCTCAACTAACCAGATGAGTAAACATTGAATGAAATGATATAATCAAAATATCGTACGAGAATTCCCAATGACCATTTGCAGAGACTATATAGACAAAATCTAGAAAAAATGAAGAAATGATTGCAAGGCCGAAAAATTGAATTCTTGAACTCCACGGTAGGTGCCAAAAATGTGTGTGTGAAAAGTGGCAATCTGCAAGCTATAAGGCACATACACTTCAATAAGTCATTGCATGCAGGGTTAGACAGATATAATCATGAATATAAAAAACCATAACAAATTGACCTATTGCCTTCTAAAATATGTGAGTATGGACTTTCTCTCAAATTTGTCTAAGAAATACCAGTGACTAGACTACACCAAGATGAAGGATTTAATCTATATGAGCACAAGATTGAGCTAAAGGAGTGCAAGATTAAGCTAGATATGCAAGATTAAGCTAAATGAATGCGAGATTAAGCTAGATATGTAAGATTAAACTAGATGAATTCAAGAAACCATGATTAAACTAATATGCAATAAACTAAGATGTAATATTCTCAAAGCACAAAATCTCAATGAACCCAAAGAAAAAATAGCATAATAATAATAAATCTGAAGGGTAATTTGATTGACAGATGAAAGGCTGAATTTATAGAAAACCCAGAGAGAGACCAATGGTCAAGATCGTTTAATGATGAGTGGTTGAGATTATCCAAGAGGAAGCACAATCTAGGTGAATTGATGTGATTGGCTTCTTTTCTTAGTTTAAAGGAAATTGAGCTCAATTTAAAATAAAATCAAAAAAACTGATTTATTCCATATTTTTATTCAATTTTGATATTTAATTGATTTAATTGCTTTTCGGAGATTTTTCAATTTGATTCCTTTTCCCAAATTAATTTCTTTTTACAAATTAATTTCTTTTTGCAAATTAATTCCTTTTTAATCATTTAATGGAAAATTGATTAATTAATTAAATATGTTAAGATATTTAATTAAATAAATAAGATAATTGATTAAAATGAATTACTTGGAATGATTAATTAATTAAATAAATATTTAATTAATATAGAATGATTTATTTGCCATGTGAAGTTGATGATTGGGGAATTTATTAATTAGGTGCTCAAGATTAATTTAGTTGTCTTTGGTTAGGACCTTGGTGATGTAGCTGAGATTAGGGGCACATGGTTTAGGGGACCATTTTTAGGGTATTAGAGGTTCATGTGCTTAATTCTAGATTTTCAGTCCATTTGGATTCTTTTATGGCTATTTATCACTCCTGGTTGACTATTTATGAGTTTCAGGATAGTTGTTGTGCTTACTGGTTAACTTTCCTTCATTACTAGAGTGGTTCTTGGTGTGTGGGTCTATTTTGGTTCTTGTCTGATGTTCTTTGGCATGTGGTTGAGCTTCCTGCTAGATTCCACTTCTTGGTTGTTATTTTCCAAAAAGATTTCTTTCATTTTTAGGGCCGACATATTTATTTCCTACATTGGTAAATGTAATCTTTTGAGGCTAACCCGGATATCTTCCAAAGGGTATATATATGGTACTATGTAATCATTGCTAGGAGAGAAAGGAAGTAGAAATCAGAATAAGGATTGAGATTGGTAATTAGTGATTTGATTGATTCCAAGAGTCCCAATTGGATTGTATTTGGCTGATAGCCTGCATGTAATTGGTTAACTACCAGATGTTCTATGATGATTGTATGACGATAGTCGGTTGGTTGCTAGAAGTTCTAAGGAAATAATATGGTCTGTTTCTATAATCTTTCTATGTTTTCTTGTTGATTTCGTTGTGTTGTGCTTGTTGTATAAGTCGATTAATTCTCTTTGAGGGTTATACCGGTTATGGTTGCACCAAGTGGTATCAGAGCTAGTTTGCAAACCTGTTGATCGAGGAAGACCCAGTTATGTACCGATTGGTTGGAAAGGAAGTTGAGGTATCTTGTAGACTTGTTCAAATCACCGAACATGAGGTAGTACTAGGCTTGCAAGTAGACCGCCGAACCTAGAGCTTGAGTTTGAGGTAGTTAGTGGGTGGAGACTTGAACAGATCACCAAACCGAGGTAGAGTGCAGAGTGGACTGGTAGATTGCCAAGGAGAGGCAACCAAAATCTGTAGATAGACCACCAAAAACTTGAGGTAGTTGCAAGTACCTACTGACAAATCATCGAACTAGATCAAGTGATGGGACTCACTTTTCAGTTAACCTTGAGAGTCTAATGCAGGAGCACCAGAGTAGTTCAAATCAACACCTTGATTTGATCCCGATGAGACATCGTTGTTAGTATTGGCTTGGTATTGGTGTGCTCTTACCAATTGGTTTTGGCTATGAATGGAATCAGGTTGCGGGTGATTCCCATTACTTGTGGATCATTGAGTGATGTATCTTTGAGCCTTGTGCGATGTTCCTAAAGGACCATGTGATGTTTTATGCATTGGAAGTTGTTCTTGGTGATTTGGGTCGACGTGTTATTGTTTATACGTTTCATCATGAATCAATTGGTGTTTGGTTGACTTGATCAAGTTGTTAATCCTTGCAGATAGTATAAAGGGAAATTTTTGAGATTCATTTCAAAAGGAAGACAGAGGACAAAGATCAAAGAAATAGATATCAACCAAAGATGTAGTTTCTGGAGAGATTCTAGTCCAGGGAGACTGAAGTCCAGAGGGGTTGAAGTCTGAATTAGTGCATAACAATGTAGACTCTTATTGAAGACCTATTTGTTGAGAAAAAGATCTGCGGATCTTAGATTTGTATGTTGATGGAATATTTTGTAACCTTGGGATGCAGTCCAACATGTGTAGCCGTTCAAGGATTATGTAATTCTATAGATGATTGTAATGATGAATTTACTTGTTACCGATTGTGTGTTGCTTCTATCGGTTAGGGTTTCTTACCAGTTAGACCTTGTGTTCTATTACCGGTTGCTAGTATCTTGCATAGCTTTTTGTCTTAAGCCGGTATCTTCAATGGAGTTTTGTGTTATGAGCTGCAAGGAAGGGATGTCCTTCATTGGATCTCCCTACCTTGACTACACCACCTAAGGACCCAACTAGGACCATGCCTAGCATACAAATTCCCACCTGGATGGGCTCATGTAAATGGTTCATGGATACAACAAATAGAACAAGATTCAACCTATCTTGCAACGTTGCATTGCACGTGACTAACAATATTTGCATCCACAAAAAAGCCACTTCCCTAAGAGAATGGATTTGTCTCTTCAAAATATGAGATAGGTTATTATAGAGGGGCCTAACATGACTACGTGGGCTCAAATGGATCACTTGTACGTGGCCTAAATTCTGAGAAACAACCTATCAAAGTTTGGCAATTTTTTAACTGAGGTTACTAAAGAGATGGAGTTACGACGGTAGGGTGGTGAATATTCGTGCAACCTGGGCACCCAAAGAAGATCTTTCCTAGAATAAAAATACCCACCTGGATGTGCTTACGTTGATGGTTCATGAATATGACAAACATAATGAGATTCACCCTATCTTGCAACTTTACATTGCATGTGACTAATGATATTTGCATACATAGAAAGATCACTGCCCTAAGAGAATTTCTTTATCTCTTCAAAAGATAAGATAGGCTATTGTAGAGGGACCTAATGTGACTCCTTGGGCACAAATGGATCACTCGTGCATGGATTGGATTCTTAGAAATAGCCTATCAAAGTTCAACATTTTTTTAACTCGGGGCCCACTCAAGAGATGGCCTCATGATGGTAGGGCAACAAATGTTTGGGCGACCTAGGGACCCAAGCAGATAAATGCCCACCCAGATAATATCATGTTAATGGTTAATGTATATGGAAAACAGAATGAGATTCACCCTAACTTGCAATTAACGATATTTGCATCAACAGAAAAATTCCTGCCCTAAGAGAATGGCTTTGTCTCTTCAAAATTTGAGATAGGTTATTATAGAAGGGCCTAACATGACCCTATGGGATCAAAAAAATCACTTGTACATGGCTCAAATTCTAAGAAATATCCTGTCAAAGTTCAACAATATTTTGAACTAAGGGCACTCAAGAGATGGCGCCACGATAGTAGGGCAAAAAATGTTCGAGCAAAATAGGACCATGCCTAGCATACAAATTCCCACCCAAACACACTTGCATCGATGACTCATGGATATGAAAAAAATAATGAGATTCACCATATTTTACCACTTTGCATTGCACGCAACTGATAATATTTGCATCAACAAAAAATTGCTCGCCTAAGAGAATGGCTTTGTCTCTTCAAAATATGAGATAGTTTATTGTAAAGGGGCCTAACATGATCCCGTGGGCTCAAAAATATCACTCATATGTGGGTCAAATTCCAAGAAACAATCGATATTGTAAAGGGGCCTAACATGATCCCGTGGGCTCAAAAATATCACTCATATGTGGGTCAAATTCCAAGAAACAATCGATCAAATTTCAACATTTTTTTAAACTCAGGCTAGTAAAGAGATGGAGTCACAATGGTAGGGTGACGAATATTCGGGTGACTTGGGGACCCAACTAGGACCATGCCTAGCATACAAATGCCCATCTAGATGCATTCGCATTGATGGTTCATGGATATTACAAACAAAACAAGATTCACCCTATCTTGCAACTTTGCATTGTAACTATTGACAACTTCGGACAACTATTGACAACTTTTCACAACTATTCATATGTTTTCACAATTATTGACAACTATTGATAACTTTTCACAACTATTGACAACTTTTAATAGCCTAAGTACAAATTTTGATCTCATCGAACATAAAATTCTGTGAAATTGCCCAAGGCAAACAAATTCAACACTAGGAATTCAAATAATACCAATTGTCTATGAAGTAATTGTGATCAAAAGTTAATACACAATTAGTAAAAGTGGAGGATGGAGGTAGAGCCATGCTCCAATAGTTGGATTTTTCCTAAGTTCATCACTTTGGACATGCTTTTGGACATGCTTTTATTATGGGTCTTTACTAGCAATTGCATGAGTTGAAGTCATTTTGAAGTGATCCAAGAGTTTCATTGTGATTGAGGCAAGGAGTTTTGTAGGGTTAACTCAACATTTTAGAAAGCTTATCAAATCATATTTCACAATTGGAATATTGTATAACGTAGCAACAAAAAATGTTTATGGAAACAAATCAGCAAAATAGATGTTTGTGGAGAGTATTTAACCCATGAATTGTAAAAAATAGATTTTTATTGTTTATATTCATATTGCTGATTACATAGGCAAATATATATTTAACTTATTTAAAGAGTAGTTACTGAATTAACCAAATAGTTTTCTAATTCTAAAGATGAAATATA